>NW_006431382.1:298375-353427 GCF_000325575.1 Pteropus alecto | reverse complement strand
CATTTTCTTCTGTGTGTGCCTTATCTCCATTCTCACTTGCAACTTTGGATCTTTGAATCCTCCCCTTTCAGTCATTGTTGTCTCAATTTGTCTCCATATATTTTGAAGGTTCATTACTATCTTGCTATAGCAAATCTCTTATTATTGTTTAAGCTTATAATGTCCTGTTCTTAGTAACTGTTGCACTCATCTGCTTCTATCTTCCTGCTAGTTGTCTTACCCCTAGTTACATTTTTTTTTTTTTGGCATTTTGTTGTTGCTGAGCTGACCCCTTTCAGCATTTCCTGTAATGTAAGCCTCATGGTGGAGAATTCCCTCAATTTTTGTACGTCTGGAAAAGTCTTTATTTCTCCTTCATATCTAAAGGAGAGCTTTGCTGGATACATTATTCTTGGCTGGTAGTTATTTTCTTTTAAAATTTTGAAGATTTGATTCCACTCCTTTCTAGCTTGATAGGTTTGTGCTGAAAATCCAATGATAATTTAATGGGTTTTCCTTTATAGGTTACTGTCTACTTTTCTCTGGTTACCTTGAGAATTCTTTTTTTGTCATTGATTTTTGATAATTTTAATACAATGTGTCTTGGTGAAGGCCTTTTTGGGTTGAGATAATTGTGTGTTCTTTTGACTTCTTGAATTTCAAGTCCCAGTTCATTCATTAGATTTAGAAAATTCTCAACTATTTGTCTGAAAATATTTTGTAATCCCTGCTCCTTTTCCTCCCCATCGAGAATGTCCATTATTTTGATGTTTCCTCTCCTGATGGTATCAGCTAATTTTATTTCTCTTTCATTATTTTTCATTTTTCGATTTCTCTCTTTTTCCTTCTGATTTATTTCTAGATTTCTATCTTTGATGTCACTGACCCTTTCCTCTATTTGATCGACTCTATTTCCTGAACTTTTACCTCTTTCAGTGTATTCTTCATCTCCAGAAGTTCTATTTGGTTCTTTTTGAAAGCTTCAATCTCCAGTTAATGAATTTATTCTGTTTATCTAGTTGTTTTTTCAATTCCTGAAGTTGATATGAATTGTTTTGGATCTCATCGAGTTTTTTCAGAAGTACCATTTTGAACTCTGTCATTTAATTCGCATATTTCTATGTCTGTAAGCTTATTTTCTGGAGATTTTTCTCTTCTTTTCTGAGATGACTTGTCACATTGGTTTTCATGGTGTTTAATGGACAGTTTCTCTGCCTGGGCATTAATGGAAGTGTATTTTGCTTTTCTTTCTTTCTTTTTTTTTCTAGAAAGATTTATTATGTAAAGGTCTCTCTTTAGCTTGTTGCAAAGAAGGCATTTTTCCTTTGATTTCCAGAAGGTGGCGTCTAAGCCTCTTTGATCCTTGCTTTATATGAAGTCTAAATAATGTCTTTTTTTTTTTTCTTATAGATATTCGATCATGCTCTCTACCCTCTGTCTTAATCCCTGTCAGCGTTAGCAAAAATTTTGGTAAAGTTTGCTCAGATTCCCCTTGGGCTCCACAATGTTTGGTCT
The DNA here is from genome assembly GCF_000325575.1 of Pteropus alecto. NCBI lineage: Eukaryota > Metazoa > Chordata > Mammalia > Chiroptera > Pteropodidae > Pteropus > Pteropus alecto. The sequence goes on along the minus strand of NW_006431382.1, from coordinate 351,933 downwards.
CAGAGGACATGGGGGAGGGGATCCTGTCAGGTGATAGGGGCTGCAGTTCAGTCTCGCTGTTTTGCAACCACAGCTGGTAATAATTAACTGTTGTATCCCTGCTCCCCTGCCGTCCCTATTTCTCTGCTTTCTGACCTCATGTCTATGCACTGTCACCAGCTATGTGTATCTCACAGCTCTCCCAGGCAGGGCTGTTCAGAGAACCTGCACACCTTCTCCCCTCCTGCTGGGAGCTTCAGCTTCAAGAGGCAGCTTCTGTTTTTCTCTCATTCTATGGCCAGACTCCTGGTGTGCAATTTCGATGTTTTTTTGTTGTTTTAGATATTCATCTTATTGTTGTTACAAGGGGAGAGATCCAGGGACTTCACCCACTCCGTCATGTTTCTGACCCATAATATTTTCTTATAATCTTTATATTTCTTGGTTTCTATTGTCATTTCATTTTCTGGTGTTATTTATTTGAGTTTTATCTTTTTTTTTCTTGATAATTCTTGTTAAAGGTTTATCAGTTTTGTTTTTCTTTTCTAAGAACTAGCTGTGGGTTTCATTAATCTTTTATATTGCTTTTTTATACTGCTAGATTCTGTTTTATTTCTGCTCTGATCTTTAATATTTTCTTCTCTACCCACTTTGGGCCTTGGTTACTTTTTTACTTTTTAGTTCCTTTAGGCATGAAGTTAGATTTTTTTATCGGATATTTTTCTTGTTTCTTGAGTTGGGCCTGTATTGCTATGAATCTCCCTCTTAGGGCTGCTTTTGCTATGTTTCTTAGACTTGAGATTGTTGTGTTTTTATTTTCATTTGCCTAAAGGTATTTTTTTAATTTCTTCCTTGACCTCATTGTTAACCCATACATTGTTTAGTAGCATGTTATTTAGTCCTCACATGATTGTGTGTTTTTCATTTTTTGTCTTGCAATTGATTTTTACTTTAATATTATCGTGGCTAGCAAAGACACTTGATATGATTTCGATCTTCTTAAATATATTAAGACCTGATTTGTGGCCAACATATAGTCTATTTTAGAAAAAAAGTTCTATGTGCTTTTGAAAATAAATGTATATTTTACCGCTTTAGGGTGATATCCATCAGGTTAATATATCATTTAAGGCTGCTGATTTCTTGTTGATTTTCTTTCTGGAAGATCTGTCCATTTGTGGCAAAGGGGTGTTAAAGTATCCTACTATGACTATATTATTGTCGATCTCTTCCTTTATGTTGGTAAATTTTTGATTTATATATTTAGATTCTCCTAAGTTGGGTACATAAATGTTTATGTAGTTTATTTTCTTTTGTTAGATTGATCCTTTTATTATAATGTAATGTTTTCTGTCTCTTCTTATAGCCTTTGTTTTAAAGTCTATTTTTTTCCGATATGAATATTGCTACTCCAGCTTTTTAAAATTTTCATTTCATAAAATATCTTTTTCTACCTCTTTACTTTCAGTCTGTGTCATTTGATCTGAACTGCGTCTCTTGTAGACGGCATATACATTGGTCTTGTCTCCTTATCCATTCAGCTACCCCATATCTTTTGATTGGAGCATTTAATTCATTTCTATTTAAAACAATTGTTGGTAGATATGTAGTTATTGCCATTTTATTATTAATATTTATGATTTTTCTTTTTTCTTCTTTTTCTGAAAAAAATCCCTTTAACATTTCTTGTAATATTGGTTTGGTGGTGATAAACTCCTTTAGCTTTTTCTTGTCTGGGAAGCTCTTTATCTGGTTTTTGATTCTAAATGATAGCTTTGCTGGGTATAGTAATCTTGGTTGTAAGACTTTGCTTTTCATGACTTTCAATATTTTCTGCCAATCCCTTCAGGCCTGCAAAGTTTCTCTTGTAGATAATTTTGTAGGTAACTAATTAGATTGTAGGTAATTTTGTAGGTAACTAATTGTTTCTCTCTTGCTACTTTTAAGATTCTCTATTTAAATTTATCCTTTGGTATTTTAATTATGATGTATGTTGAAGTGGGCTTCTTTGGGTTCATCTTGTTTTGTACTCTCTGTGCTTCCTGGGCTTGTATGTCTATTATTTTCTTCAGGTTTGGAAAATTTTATGTTATTATTTCTTCAAATAGATTTTAAATTACTTACCCTCTCTTCTCCTTTCTGGTGCGATGATGTGAATGTTGTGATGCTTAATGTGATGCTTCATGATGTGAATGTTGTGATGCTTAATGTTGTCCCAGAGGCTCCTTAAACTATCTTGAAGTTTTTAGACTTTTTTTTTTTTTGGCTGCTCTAACTGGGTGTTTTCTGCTACCTTATCTTCCATGTTAACAGATTTGATCCTCTGCTTTATTTAATCTACTATTTATTTCTTCTTGTGTATTCTTCATTTTAGTTACTATATTCTTTATTTTGACTGATCATTTTTTGTGGTTTCTATGTCCTTTTTTATACTTACTATCTCTTTGATAAAGTTCTCTAAGCAGTTTTGAATTATGTATGTATCTGATTTCCATTTTGTTTAGTTTTGTTTGTTTTTTTTCTGGAGTTTTTCTTCTGTTTTTTCATTTAGGACATTTTTGTTTGTTTGTTTTCTCATTTTGACTGCCTCTGTGTGTTTATTTCTATGTATTATGTAGATTTGTTATCTCTCTCAATCTTGGCAGAGTGGCATCATGTAGTTGGTATCTTGTGGGGCCCAGTGGCACAATCTCCCTGGTCAACTGCACTAGATATTTCATTGTGTAGGTTATGTGTGCCCTCCTATTATAGTTGAGACTTGATTGCTGTTTTCACATCAGTGGGTGGGATTTACTCTCAGAGTTACTGGTTGTGAGAATTTGCCACAATTAGTTTACAAGCTGCTGTGCAGGAACTGACCCCACAGAACCATGTTCACACCAGTGGGTTCTGGTGCCCACCACTGACCCTTTGGGTGTGCCACTTGTGGGGCTAATCAAATGGTACTCTTTTGTTGTCTGTAGTTGGCACCAGGTGTGTTGGTTTGGGGACTTCTTGGGATGGCCTCTCGTGCAGGCCAAGGTTGTCCACTGCCTGTGACCATCTCAGGGTTACCATGTAGATGCTACAAAGTGATCGTCTGTTGGTTGTTGCTTGACCTGGACCTGAAGGTACATCCAAGAGGCTATACTGTGTACTGAGACTTGTTGCCACCAGTAACAGGCCTGTGCAGCTCAGCCAAAGGTCCAGGGCACCCTGAGGTCCTTTGCCATCTGCTAGTTGTTTTTAAGACTCGGTCACTGAAAAAAACTCCAGTAGTACACTAGTTTGGTGGGTCAAGGTTTCAGGGAATCACCACGGTGGAACGAGTGGTATTCACCAGGTTAGTGCAGATTCAAACTTGGTGCCAGTGCTAAGCCTAGGGACATTCAAAGGCTCAGAGCGCATTGAGGCCAGCCGCCTATGGCCTGAGGGCTGTGGACCCATGAGAGTTATCCATTTAAGTTTGTAGCACCATGCATACACTGGCTACCTGCTGGCCACATGCCATCAAATAAACCTCTGGGAGTGAGCAAGCTGGGTTGGGCGGAGTCTCAAGGATTCACCAGGGTGGAGCAGTAGGATTTCACCAGTCTAATAAAAATTCAGATTTGACCATGTGAGGATAGAGCCTAACTAAGGACTATGGTGGCTTGTCACTTCATCCCTTGCCCTGAAGCCACTCACTCAGTCTCTCCTTATATATCTTTTGTATCTTTCAAATTTCATTCTTTCTGCTGGAGCCCAGGATAAGTACTCAGGAGTGAGAGGCTGTTCACTAGTGGTTTAAAAGAATCACCTGGATTTACTGCCACCTTCCTTCTCACCCAGAGGAATGGACTGCCTTCTGGTTTTCACAGCCAGATGTGGGCACTGCTCTTCCCAGCACTGGTGCTCCAAGCTGGGGAGCCCGGTGTGGAGCTGGAATGCTCCGCTCTTCAGGGGGAGCTCTTTAGCTGAGATATGCTTCCTGATTCTTAACTGCCACACGTGGGTGAGGCGCCTACCTATTTTTTAATCTCTGCCTCTCCTACCAGTCTCAAGGTGGTTATTTCTTTATATCATTATTTATAGGACTATTGTTCAGCTAGTCTTTAGATAGTTTTATAGGTTGATTGTTCTATAATTTATTTGTAATTTTAATGTAGTCACGGGAGGAGGCAAACATAACGTTTACATGCTCAGCCATCTTGACCGGAGCTCTTACACTTATTTATATGACTTGCTGGTTCCCTTTGCTATTTATTCATTCTTTTAAAAAGTTTTATTAGGCAATTATTGTATTTCCTCTATGGCTCAAACACTGAGGATACATTAATAATCAAGACCGACAAGGATTCTTCCCTCATGTATTTTATCACTTAGTAAAGAATGTGAAAATAAACATATTTTAAAAAGCAACTTTATAAAAGCAAGTTTTGTGCAGAAGGATAAGGACAAGATTACCTGAGATAAGAACGAGCTCAGAGGTAGTAAAAAGACTGAATGAAAGTCAGTGTCGATGGGCTTCAAAGGGAGGTTAAGGGTGATAAGATATACAGTCAAAGAGATAGGTAAGAAACCATGAAAAAGATTTAGGATTTTATTACACTTTCAATGGGAAGCCACTGGAAAGTTTTAATCCAGAAAGTCACAATATCTGGTTTATGCTGTGGGGTGGTTGTAAGACAAATGTGGAAACAAAGAGACTAGTTTAGAGGCTGATAAAAGACCCAGGTGAGGGATGATGTTTGTATGGGCAAGGGTTGTAGTAGTCGGGAAGGTGAAAAGTGTTTGGATTCCACTTAGTAAGTCAAAACTTGAATGATATGTCCAGGCTCTAATAAAATGTTAACTGTTACCTTCACAAGTCATACTTAAATCGTCATTTCATTTCATTTGAAGGAGAGAAAGTGTGTTTTCTCTTCTGTTCACTCCTCCTCACTTTGGTTCTATCCCTGGTGCAATTGTGTAAAAAAAAAAAAATACCACAAGTGTACCTTCTCTCCTTGAGTTCCCTCTTCCTGCTTATTTTCTGGCTTGCTTTCTGTCAGTGCCCTGCACATTTTTCTTGCCCCTTCTTTCCATCATCCAAACTACCAATGTTTTGTCTATTCTGTTCACAGATGTGACTCCAAGGTGAAAATCTCAGTAATCATAAAATCTGTAAGGAAAGAGGATAATGAGCAGAGATGGGGACTGAGCGTATCTCTGGAATCCCTCACAACAAACCATAAGACTTATCTTGGTGGCTGCTACTCACTAGGATTATAAGAAAGTTATTTTAGCTACCCTTTTATGCTCAGACATAGAGATACAAGTCTTTTTGTAAAATAAAAAGTTTTCAAAGGAACCAGCAGACCCATTATGTTATTTCATATTTTCTGAGCATTGAAAATGTTTGTAAGAAAATAGAAAATTGATCCTTATCTGTGCATTTACACTGAAATTATCACATCTCTTATTTAGTAAGCTCAAAGCAGCACTAATGTTAATGTGTGTTTCCTTGTTAATCTTGACATTGCAGCTGTGAAGCCATTTTAATAGTCATATCTCTCATTTTCCAGATCCACCAGTCAACACATATTTTTAAAATCATGTCCTATTTTGAACAGCCATGGCCTAGGTTTTGGTCTAAAACACAGATGTGTGAGCCACAATTCTTGTATCATATATAAGTAAAATGTAAAAGAAAAATTCAAGACCAAAGCAGCAATTGATCATGTATTAAGCTGGATTATATACATTCTAATATTAGCCTGAGTTTTGAAATAGAAACATCAATTTTGATTTAATGTTAAACTTTAGTTGTTAGACATGGGAAATAACTTGGATTCTTACCTACTTATTTTATAAATTATCCAGGATTTGAGATATAAACAAATGAAATAAACTAGCTACAGTTACAGAAATGTCAGTGATATAGTCAGAACAGGCACAAAGGTGATCTCTGAATTCCAGCCCAGTGTTATTTATGTTCTAAGAACTTCCCCGCCAGTCATGTTTAGCATGCTTCTCTGTTGCTGCATTGTGTTGGCGTATTTGGCTATGATTCTATTAATGCAAAAGGGGACATCTGCAGTTTTCTTAGCCATTTAAGCACCTTATCTAGGAATGACTTCATGATAGATATGCTAAATCTAGGAACCAATGTTATGTGACACAGGTCTCTGAGATACCTATTCAGCTGCTCTCAGCATCTATCAATAATATTCTGATTCTGTTCTATGCTTGCACAATCAACAATAAGATATTGACAAATATCTGTGGGTAAGACTCTGAACTAGGCTAAAGAAGACTTGGTCCTTGTTTGCCAGGAAAGTTCAGCCTAATGAGAAAGATATACATGCTATTCATAATGGGAGTCTTGCAATAATAGGGATAAAATCCTTGATCTCAAAATTTTCCTAGCTTGATTTAGGAATAAGAAAGAAAAAAAAACAGAAAACAGAAGCATACATATAAAGCACATACACATATGTATGTCACAGTCACATAAATACACACACACACACACACACACACCAAATTTTTATGTATCCATAACAAAGAACTGCAGTGAGTAAATCCATGGATTGGAATTTTATATTGTTATTGTTAAAATGTATTATGTGTTTAAGTGGACCCATACCTGGGTTAAATGAGGAGGCTAGCCAAACTTGAATTTCTCTTATACAATGTAGGGTGTGTTAAATTTCAAATATTTTTCTCTTTTGATGTGAACTCTGATATTTGAGAAAGAAAAATAATTTTACTTAAAACAAATGTTCACCTGATAGTAGGGGTATAAATTAAATCTTATTCTTGAATTTTCTCTGTAGATATTATTCAGTGATGTACCTTGACACAAAAAAGAGACTATATGTAAGTGGTAAAGAAACTGGTCTTTATTGAGTACCTACTATGTACCATATACTTTAGAGAAATTATCCTTACAACAACCATGTGAGCTAAGCATTCTCTCAATATTAACAATGAGAAAATTGAGGTTGAGATGGAATTGAAAAGCAAATCTGTCTGACCCAACCTCATGCTCCGACAATACAATAGCATGTGGATACTTTGAAATATTTTATTTAGGTTCTGGCCATTGGGAGTAGGGTAGGGAAACTGTAGCTTTCTAAAAACCTTGGGCAAAAATTCTGAACAATTCAATTATTTTTAAACCACTTTGATAAGTGACAAATATTGTAGACAATGAATAAAGTTCAAAGAGAGATATATTTAATCAGTCAGAATTTTCTTGTAATGAAGTTTACTGAGCTCTTTAGTTGTTTCTGATCAAAGAATGAAGTTTTTGCCAGATTAGTATTCATAAGAGAACAGTTATTTGTGGATTTAAACCTCTTTTTGTTGAGTACATGTAATTACTGGACCTTTACCTAAACCAAGATTTTAGATAAGGGTAAGAGTAAAAAGAAAGATAAAATAAATATAAACAAAGATTCATAGAAATTTCTGATTAGTTTCAAGGGTGAGAGTTCTAATCAAACAGTGAAAATTTAGATTTTGAGATGAGTGGGGAAGGTGTCCATCATAGCTTTTCTGAAAAGCAGCTACAGAGTTTTGACATATTCATCATGAATTTTTCTTTGGTCATGCACTTTCTTGAGAAGTAATATGAGAGATGGCAAATCTCCATAAAAAATTCTTGCATTATAACTTTTAAAATCCTTTCTACATAGATAATTTTTTAGTTAAACCCTCACTTGCCTATGTTATTCTAGTAAACATAAAGTACAAATTTAGCTTTTTAGAAAGTGCTTATGTTAAGGTGGTGAAGAGACTAGATCAAATAACAAAGTTACCACTATTCACTTTACAAAAGTGTGGTAGGGACATTGGTTTCTGATGGAAATTTTTAACACGATATTTTTTTTAGTAAGCAGATAATATTATCAGTTGAAATTCCAATAAGTTACACAGTTAGTTAGTAACTTAGGTTACATTCTAATAAAGTTTAAATTAAATTAAATTAAATTAAATTAAATTAGACCCTTAGTTTTACACTAAAATGTGTCATATCAGGTATTTAGTGAAACAAAAGTATCACCATAGGATGTCCTGGGCTCAATATAATATGTTCCTAAGGTCCTGGGTAGTAAATACTTAAGCTCAGAATGATGATCAATCAAAAGCCTGGGACAGCAAGAATTGATTCAGTTTTATGCATTTATTTATTCATTCATTCATTCATTCATTCATTCATTTAATTCTAGGTTCTAGAGCAGAGAAGTATCCTGAGATATTATGAAAAGATTTTCCAACAAAAATAAAGGGTGAAATTACAAAGAATTTTCACTAGGTATGGCAAAATATTGGCAGGTTAGAAAAGTGGACTAAAACTAACAAGATAAGGTATAATAAGGACTAATAAAAAATGTAGTATCAGCTTCCTCTCCTCTCCAAAAAAAAAAAAAAAGACTCAAGTAAAGAAGCCAAAATTGAAGTGGCAACTTGTGAAATAGCCCAAGGGTTTAGTTGACTGCAGTGGCGAAATCAGTAAATACTGATGTAATCCAAAAGCTAATGTAATCTGTAAGTACATTGTACCTTTTCTAGAAGATTACAGTCTCACTACTATCGGTGTTGGTCAGATCACTTACATAACATGGTGTTTTGTGGGAGGCATTTTAGGGAGAATATTAATAAACTAGTGTGTGAAAAGCAAAGATGACCAAGATGGTTAATAATTACTATAAGCAATGATTGAAGGAACTGCGTGTCAAACCTGAGTTGAGAAAGGAGAGCATAATAGCTTTTTTTGTAACATATAAAATCCTGACATGTAGAAGAAAATAGATTTATTTTTTGTTGCTTCAGAGACTCTCACTATGACCAATGGACTTTAAAAGATAAAAAAAAAATTATGGGAATGTCCCAGTCAAGATGGTGGAGTAGGTAAATACTGTGTTTGCCTCCTTCATGAGCACATCTAAATTACAATTGCACAACAGAACAGCCATAATTGAGAATCACTTGATATCTAGCTGCACAGAAGTCCTAAAACTGAGGACACACAGAAGAGGCTACCTCGAGACTGATGGGAGGTTCGAAGATGCAAAACGTGCTGGTCCCACACCCATGCATGGCAGTTGAGAATTGGGAAGAAATCTTGGCTACAAAAAAAAAAAAAAAACCCTAGAGAAGTGAAGGATTCCAATCCATACTGGACTTCCCAGCCCAGGTTTCTGGTGCCAGGAAGATAAGTCCTCACAATTTCTGGCTGTGAAAACCAGCAGAGATTGTGGCTGAGTGAAATAGTTTTCTTCTTTAAGGGTCCACATGCTGACTTACTCACTAACAGATTCATTTGCTCTGGGGTACAGCATGGAGGCAACAGCTTGGAAGGTGCAGGGACATATGGAGAGGAAGTGAATTCTTTGGTTTCAGGGCAAGGGCTGGAGGGGCAGCTTTATCTCAGACAGAAATGATAGCAGAAGCCATTGTTACTTCGTTGAACCCTCCCTGTTCTTGGCCTGCAGACAAAGGTAGTAACCATATCTAAGTTCACCCTGCCCTGGTGATTCCCTGAGACCCTGCCCAAACTTGAGGGCCCACTCAAGCTATTACAGTGGCTTTTTGTTATATAAAAAACCTGTCATGGCACATGCTGCAGACTTTCCTAAAATCTCCTAAAGGTTCACAAAACCTAAGCAAATAGCATCTGTCCACTTGGCATACCCCATAACTCTTGCTGAGCATTCCTAAGCCTGGCACCAACAGTATTCTGCCTTAGTTTGTGACTTGGACTCTTGAAGCATATCCAAGCCCAATGTGTGTAGCAGATATCAGCAGATTGCTTGGTGGCCTCAGGAAGAAAACAAGCTGTGGCTGAACTTGGTCCAGGACTGCATGCCCAATGGCTGATTTTGATCTGAGTTAGAGTATCACAAGGGCCACTTCCAAGGATGACACATCTAAAAGACAGACTGGGCAGCCACAAGAATCATGCTAAAACAAATCCTACTCTATAGGGTCAGCTCCTGCATAATGGCTCCTCCTCTGTAATCACAGCTAGTCCTTACAACAAATCACCTGGAGAGTCAATTTCTCCCATTGATGTACAAACAGCCACCAAAACTCAACTACAACAGGAGGATGCACACAACCCATACAAGGGACACACGCAAAGCACCTGACTCAGGTGACCGGTGAGACCATGCCACTGGGCCCTACGAGACACCTACTACATGAAGCCACTCTACTAAAACTGAGAGATATAGAAGCCCTACCTAATACATGAAAACAAACACAGGGAGGCAGTCATAATGGAGAGACAAGGAAGAATGTCTCAAATGAAAGAATGGAACAAAGCTCCAGAAAAGAAAATCTAAACAAAATGGAGATAAGCAATCTACCAAACGCAGACTTCAAAACACTGGTTGTAAGGATGCTCAAGGAACTTAGGGGAAAAATAGATGGACTGAGTGTGAAATTTAACAAAGAAATAGAAAACATAAAAGAGAACAAGTCAAAAATGAAGACTTCAATACCTGAAACAAAGAATGCCTTAAAAGGAATCAACAGTAGATTAGATAAAGCAGAGGTTCCAACAAGCAATTTAAAAGATAAAGTAGTAGAAATCACCCGATCAGAAGAGGAACAAGAAAAAAAATCCAAAAAAAAAATTGAGGATAGTGGAAGGGATTTCTGGGACAACATCAAGGGTAACAACATTTGCATCATAGGGGTAACAAAAGATAAAGAGAGCGAGCAAAAAATTGAAAATCTCTTTGAAGAAATAATGACAGAAAAAGTCCCTAACCTGCGGAAGGAAATAGACATACAAGGCCAGGAAATGCAGATGAACCCAAACAACATTAACCCAAAGAGGCCCACACCAAGACACATCATAATTAAAATGCCAAAAGTTAAAGACAAAGAGAGAATCTTAAAAGAAGCAAGATGAAAGGAATTAGTTACCTACGAGGGTATTCTCATTAGACTGTCAGCTGATTTTCAACAGAAACTTTGCAGGCCAGAAGGGACTGGCAGGAAATATTGAAAATCATGAAAAGTAAGGAACTATAACCAAGATTTCTCTACCTGGCAAAGATATCATTTAGAATCGAAGGACAGATAAAGAACTTCCCAGATAAGAAAGAAGCTAAAGGAGTTTATCACCACTAAACCAATATTACAGGAAATGTTAGAGAGACTTTTTTAAAAAGAAAAAAGAAAAAAAAGATAGAAAATGTGAATAATAAAATGGCAATAACTATATATATATCTCAACAATTACTTTAAATATGAATGGATTAAATGTTCTAGTTAAAAGAGTGTGTGGCTGAATGAATAAGAAAACAAGACCCTTACATAGCTTGCCTACAAGAGACTCACTTCAAATTGAAAGACACACATAGACTGAAGGTGAAGAAATTGGAAAAGTTATTTCACAGAAATGGGAACAAACAAAAATCTTGGGTAGCAATACTTATGCCAGACAAAATAGACTTAAAACAAAGGCTATAACAAGAGACAAAGGACTCAGTTATTCCACTTCTGGGTATTTATCTGAAAAAATCCAAAACACTATTTCAAAAGGACTTGAGAATCCATATATTCATTATAGAATTATTTACAATAGCCAACATGCGGAGGCATCCTGGGTGTTCATCATTGGATGAATGAATAAAGAAGAGCTGGTACATATATACAATGGAATAATACTCAGCCATAAAAAAAAAAAGAATGAAATCATGCCATTTGCAACAGCATGGTTGGACCTAGAGGGCACTATGCTACTAGAGTAAGTCAGACAGAGAAAGACAAATGCTATATGATTTCACTTACATGTGGAATCCAAAGAACAAAATAAACAAAACAGAAATTCATAGATACATAGAACTTTTGAATGTTGCCAGATGGGAAGGAGAAGGGAGCTGTGTGAAAAAGGGGTAGGGATTAAGGAGTACAAATTAGTAGTTTAAAATAGTTATGGGGATGTAAATTATAGCATAAGGAATATAGTCAATAATATTGTAATAAATATATATGATGTCAGATGGGTACTAGATTTATCAGGGTGATCACTTTATAAGTTATGTAAATGTCTAATCACTACGTTGTACGCCTGAAACTAATATAATATCATATGCCAATTACAATTAAAATTTTAAAAATTTATGGGTTTCATGTGTTGACTCCTGCACTCTGCAGGGAATTGTACTAGATGACCTTGCAGATCCCCTCAAGTTACATCATTTAAGCTCCTGAAGCATATCCAGCTAATTATTAATCCTCTCTTCACCTTAAAACTTCGCTATACAAAAATCATTTGACTAGAAGGGAAAAAAATCACATCAAGTCAATTTGAGCAGGATTCCTTCACATCAAATGTTTCTGCACTTGTCAGGTAACTGCTGCTTTGTCTTCATCTATTTGATTTTTCTCTATATCTTTGTCACTTTCTCTCTCCCCTCTTTTTTAAATTACTTTTTGGAGGTACCATTATTCTAATTCAATGAGACTTGAATTACAATACAGTACATACCAAGATTGTCTCTGGTGTTGTGGGCTGACTGGAGACAAACCTATGACTGTGGATTTCAAAAGTTTCTTCCCTTTTTTCTGTCTGGAAACTAAAGATTAAGGCTAAGGCCTGGAAGGAGGAAAAATAACATTTGGGTTGATTTGTAAGATATCTTAAAAAGAAAAACTATAATCTGAGTCCTGGGAAAGTAACTGCTCAAGAAGAAAGACCATTATTTTGATATTTTAAAGGCAGCTGTGGCAGGAGCAGCAGGAGCAGCAGTAGCAGCCAAAGCAGCCAAGTTTTGCCTGAGGTAGATATAGTAACCACGGCAAGAGATTGCTTGACAGAGAGGCATTAGGCCATCCCATAATCTCCATTAGCCCTGCCCTGACCAATACAAAAACAGTTCAGACTAAAAGAGTTTCAGCTTAATTGGTGGAAGATATCTGTAGTCTACCACTATAAAAGAATCCAATCTTATTAAGCACATGAAAAGATGTTTAATGTCACTAGACATCAGGAAAATGCAAATTAAAACTATAGTGGAATACTACTATACACCCATTAGAATGCTAAAATTAAATAGATTGACAACATCAAAGCTTTGTGTAATGTAAAGCAATCAAGACATTTGTACTTTGCTGGTAAGAGCATAATGGATTAAACATACACTTACACTGTGATCCAGAATTTCTACTCCTAGGCACTTTTTTCCAGGAGAAATGAAAATATATGTCCACAAAGAAGCTTGTAAGAATGTATAAAACAACTTTATTTATAATGCCCCCAACATGGAAAAATCCAAAAGTCCCTCAACAGGAGAATAGATGAATAAATTATGCTATATTTATTCATTGGAATGTATGTGTAATGTGTTTTCGAGTTGGGCCCAACTCCTGGTGACTCTATGAAAGAGTGATTTCTACAATGTTCTATCCTCAACCGTTCTGCTCAGTTCCTGTAGACTCATGCCCATGTCTCCTTTTATGAAGTCAAGCCATCTCATATTTGGTTTTCCTCTTTTCCTTCTGCCTTCCATTTTTCCCAGCATGTTGTTTTTTCCAAAGAACCTTGCCTTCTCATAATATGCCCAAAGTAGGAGGTGTTACTTACATAAAAAATACTGTACGTATTTAATGTATACAATTCGATGAGTTTGGAGATACGTATACAACCATGAAACAATTACCACAATCAATGCCATAAACCTATCCATTGCCTCCAAAAGTTTACTCTTGCTCTATTTATTTATTATATTGATTAATTGATTGTGATAAGAACATTTAACATAAGGTCCACTCTTCTAGCAGATTTTTAATTATGTAATTCAGTATTGCTGACTATAAGCACTATCAGGTACAGTAGATCTTTAGGACTTATTCATCCTATATAACGAAAACTTTTTACTCTTTAACTAATACCTAACTGTTTTCCCCTTCCTCAGCTCCTCGTAACCACCATTCTGCTCTCTACTTCTATTACTTTGACTACTTTATATTCCTCATATAAGGGGGATAATATAGTATTTGTTCTTTTGTGTCTGGTTAATTTCACTTAGCAAAATATCCTACAGGTTCATCCATGTTGTTGCAAACAACAGGATTTCCTTCTCTTTCTAAGTCTGGGCAAGACTATACAATGGGAAAGAGATGTTCTCTTCAATAAATAGATCATATATATACAGGTTGAGTGAAAGCAACCAGATATGAAAGAGTATATACTGTATAATTTCATTTAAATAAACTTCAAAACAGATTAAAAAAAAAATCAAACAATGGTTGCCTGAGCTAGGGGTCATAGTGAGGGATTGACTAAGAAGGTGTACTAATGGAGATTTCTTCTGGGATTATAGAAATATTCCATGTATTGATTTAGGTGTTGGTTATATCGGTGTATATATTTGCCAAAACTCAATAAATTTGTACCCTTAAGAAATGTGCATTTCTCTATACATAAATGTTCTTCAATAAAAAAAAAAAAACAAAACATTAAAACAAATGGGCCAGTCTATGGCCATACTACCCTGAACAAGCCCAATCTTGTCTGATTTCAGAAGCTAAACAGGATCAGGCATCGTTAGTACTTGGATGGGAGACCACCTAGGAAGACCATGTGCTGTAGGCATAAAAAAAATTTTTTTTTAAAATAAGGAATTGTAAGCTGACAAGGTCCTTGCAATCTTTGAGGTCAATCAAGGATTGCCTTGCCTAAAAAATAAAAATAAATAAAAAATAAATAAAAACAAACAGGACAATAAATAGGAAGTATAAAATTTTGTGTACATCAAAACCAAGAACTGTGTGCTTGGTAGCTTGATATGGAAATGCAGCTTCAAGAGAGTGTCCCTAAGTAGATCCCCAACCACATCATCATACTAAATCCCCTCACCATGTGGAAACTCTGGAGTTGCCACTGAGATGGCTTCTATTTAGAGGCCAAGAGATAACTGGATGGTCTGGATAGTTGACATTAAAACATGCACCCAATCTAAAAGAGAACCAAAAGAATGGGAGAAAGTCTCAGATGGGAACATCTGAAGAGTAGGGAGATATTGAAACTTTCCATGCAGCTTTTCATGGAAGCCATTTTTCCCCCAGCTTTGTTAAAATATGATAAGATAATTAGTTGCTTGTATTTACATTGCACAATTCAATGAGTTTTTTCAATTATAATTGGCTTACAATAATATACCAGTTTCTGTTGTACAGCGTAATGATCATAGATCCACATAACTTGCAAAGTGATCACCCCACTAAATCTAGTAACTTTCTTTCCCCTTATATATTTATTACAACATGAGTAACCATCTTCCCCATATTACACTCTAAATCTCTATGTCTACTTTGCAACTCTCCATCTGTACTCCTTAATTCCTTTGCCTTTTTTTGCAGCCCTCCTCCCATATAGTATCCCTCTAAATATTATCTGTATCTATGAGTTGATTTTTACGTCTGTTGTTGTTGTTGATTTTGTTCTTTAAATTCCACATGTATGTGAAATCATGTGATATTTGTCTTTCTCTATCCGACCCATTTCATTCAGCGCAATACCCTCAAAATCCATCAAGGCAATATCTTTTCTTACCCCATTCCTTTTAGTCTGTCTGTATCTTTTAATCTGAAGTGAGTCTCTTGTAGGCAACATATGTAGGGATCCTGTTTTCTTATGCATACAGCCACTCTATCTTTTAGTTAGAGAACTTAATTCTTTTCCATTTGAGGTACTTGTTGATAGGAATGTAATTATTACCATTCTTTATTCCTGTTTTTGATACATGGTTTTTCTTCTTAAAGAAGTCCCTCCAACATTTCCTGTAATATTGGCTTTATGTTGATAAATTCCTTTAGCTTATTTTGTCTGGAAAGCTCTTTATCTGTCCTTTGACTCTAAATGATAGTATTTGGTGCCAATCCTTTCTGTCCTGCATAGTTTCTTCTGAGAAATCAGCTGCCAGTTTCTTGGGTGCTCCCTTGTAGATAACTAACTGCTTTTCTCTTGCTGCTTTTAAGATTCTCTCTTTGTATTTAACCTTTGGCATTTAAATTATGATGAGTCTTGGTCTGGGCTTCTTTGGGTTAATTTTTTGGGGGGAGAGGGAGACTCATTGAGCTTCTTGGGGTTTTATGTCGATTTCCTTCACCAGGTTAAGGAAGTTTTCCATCATTATTTTTTCAAATAGCTCTTGAAGTTCTTGTTTTCCTTCAGGTACCAGTATGACATGGATATTATTACATTTAATTGTGTCCCATAGGCTCCTTAAATTATTATTGGAGTCTTGGCTTATTTTTTCTTGCCATTCTGATTGAGTGTCCTTGGCTTCTGATCCTCTTCTTTATTCACTTTGTTTATTCCATGTAATATATTTTCATCTCAGTTAATGTGTTCTTCATTTTTGACTGGCCCCCTTTATAATTTCCATTTCAAATTTTATGTTTTTTATCTCTTTGTTAAAGTTCTCACTGAGTTCATCTGCTCCCCACCTAAGTTCATTGAGCATCTTTATAACCAGTGTTTTGAACTCTGCATCTGTTAGATTGCTTGACTTCATTATTTCTGGATCTCTGTGTTCTGTTTTCTCATATGGTTTCTGCTTTTTCTCTTTCCATTTTGGGTGCCTTCTGTGTCTTTTTCTATGTACTAAGCAAAGCTATTAAGTCTCCCAGTCTTATTAATGTGGCTTTGTTTAGAAGGTGTCCAGTGGCACAGTACTGAGAGGGGTTCAGCCCCAGCCTGTGCCCCTCTGGGGACAACTGTTACTATTCAGCAAGCAATCTACAGATGCTATGCATATAGTTGCCTCAAGAGGCCACTCCAGAAACTGCGGTCTGCTGCCGCCAGTGTGAATCTTGGCGCTTCTCAGCAAAGAGCACCTGACTCACTGAAGATATACCTGGATGTGGCTTGGGTGGGGCTGTGAGTTGGGAGAGGTGGAATTTCAGGGAATCCTCTGAGCAAAGCGACCTCTGTTATCCAGTTTGATTACATCTTAGCTATGGTGGTGCTGTGGTGCAAACTGGGAGGGAGAGGGTGCAACAGAGGAACAATGGATACCGCCAGAACTTCTGTATTGAAGAAGCCTCGGCTCCAGCCCTCACTCAGAAAACTCAGTGTCCCCCTGTAAGTTCCTGGTGTCCCAGAGCAGCCAACCCAGTGCTGGTGCTCAGAGTGAGCAGGTCCATCACGGCGAAAGCCCACTCATGAACACAATCCCTTTAATAGGTGTCTGCAGCTTCCGGCTGCTGCTGCCATAGCCTCTGTCCCACTCAGTCACTCAGACTGGACAGCCTAGCACCTTCCCCTCCTCCTATATTCTATTGTTGCAGGTTGATAAATTATTTCTCTCCCTCATTGTAGTGTTTCTGTTCCTCTAGATCCTAGGCATCTTTCCTTGCTGGTTGCTCCTTGTTTCTGTCACAACTTTGATTTGGTTGCAAGAAGGATAAATAGAATCTCTATTATCTATGCCATTTGTTTTCTCTCTCTGGAAGTTTTTTTGTTTTTTTTTTTTTTGTTTTTTTGTTTTTGTTTTCGTTTTTGTTTTCTGGTGTTTTTTTTTGTTTGTTTTTTTGTTTGTTTGTTTTTTTAGGAAGGATAAAGTATGGCTTTAGAACCAGACAAGTTGGGGTTATAATTCATGTCATTTCATGTACTCAAGACTTCATTTGTGAAATAAAGCTCATACATTTTCCCAAAAATAATTTAAGTGAGAATTATAAATAATAGCTATAAATCATCTAGTTCTGTGGGAAATATTTAATTCAGTGGCTTATATGTGGGTGGTTAAATGGGAGCCAATATTAACATTGTTCCATTCTCTGCTTTTGCCATCAGAATAACCCCTATACTATTACATGTCTGTATCTCTGCTCAGACTATCAGTCCCGAGCCCACAATGGAAACTCATCAGTTTAATATACCAATATATGCCCACAATTTAGGCTCTGATTCTTGAACTTCTCTTTGAAGAGAGCTACTCTTACCTGTTAGGCCTAGCAAATTCTCCCCAAGAACCTTCTCCTCTGCCTAATCCTAAAAATATCTACTTTATAGATATCTATAGAGTAGTGCAAATTAAATAAACTTTGAAATCGGACAGAATTTGCTTTAAATCATGACTCTACAACTTAATAGCTAAGTGATTTTTAGAAGGTAACCTCACTAAAGGTTAGTTTTATTACCTATAAAATGAAAATAATAATAGTACTTACTTCACAAGATTAAATTACATATATGTATGTATGTATGTATGTACAAGACACCTGGAATAGCGTCTGGCTCATAGTAGGTACTTACTTGGTGGTAACTGTTATTAGGATCGAAGGTCTTAACCTGGTCCATCTGTAGGGTGTACCCACTTGCTTGCACTTGACTTCCTTTTAAATATATTATCTATCTTCTTTCTTCAATTTTCTGACTTATCTGTGACTTGGCTCAGTGCCCTGACTTTTCTTGGCCTGCCTTGTCCTTGTGTTACTCTCAATTCAACACAAACACTGAATTGCTATTTACAATTCTGCGTGTCTTAGATTCCCAGTTATATTCCACTCTATTGTGAAGAAAAAGCCACACGCATGCATTTGTTTTTCTTTTTAGTGGCAAGCATATGTTCGGTCAACCTCCATTTTCTGATTACTAAAGAAAAGCTAATGCTATGACACTATCCAAGGTAGTACTCATTGCTATGTGGAATTATTTTAATTTAAATTACAATTAGTTAAAATAAAAAATTTAGTTGTTCAGTTGCACTAGTCATGTTTAAAGAGCTCATTAGCTACATGTCGTTAGTGGTCACCATATTGTAGCTAAAATATGAACTTTAGAATAGCACATTATAAATTATGTTCTTAATAGTAGAATCTTGAAAGTCTGCTGGGGCGAGAATGTGGTGAGTCAGATGAATTTACCTCTGGCCTGATAGTCAATAAAAGACAAGTAAAACATAATAGTTAAGGGCATGAACTTGAGAGTTAGATCACCTAAGTTAAAAGCATGCCCTTGATAGTTGCTAGTTATGTATCCTTGGGTAAGTCTCTTAGTTTCTCTGTGCCTAGTTCTCTATCAGAAAAGTCTGGGGAATAATAGTGCTTGACTCATAGGCAATCTCATGTGAAGATTAAATTACACACACACGCACATTGTAAGTCTTATATACATATCTGTCATTTCTATTCTTGTTCTTGTTTAGAAAAACTGTATTTTAGATCATTTTTTTTACCAGAAATACAATTTTAAATGAATTATTAACAGAAGAATAACTGGTTTTAAAAAAAGATTTGTTGATGATTTGAATACTTCAGATATGAGGTATTGAGGAGAGAGCCAAAAATTAGGTTGCATTTCTTACATTTGGAACAGTGTCTGGCATTCCTAGGGGAGAAAAAAATGGATATATTTTATTTCCATGCTGAGTTTCAAATCCTAGGGAGATCTCTCAAGCGAAACTGGAACAAAAGATCAAGAGACTCAGGAATGGTCAGGAAAGTATTAGGCTAGAAAATAGGTTTGAAAAATAATCTCTTTAAAGATAGCAGTTACAGCAGGTGGGAAATATCCACTGAAAGATATATTGGGAAAAAAAAGCTGAGTTTTAGTAAAGGGTAATGTTGGACAATCAGAAACTTAGAGAAGAACAAAAAAGTACAAAGAGATATAAAAATCCCATCTTCTATTCTCTTCCATTTTCAATGTTAGCACACTACCCATAAAGACTAGGGGACCATGTGCTTGATGCAATGAGTGTCAAAAATATTTGAGCCAGAGTGATGTCAGAAAAATGGCGGAGTGAGGGATGTCCCTAGATCTCTCCCCTTGAAACAACAATAAGCTGAACATCTAAAATTAAATTTAAAAAAACCACCCAATCTTCACACAACCACATCTAAGCAAGGGATCTGTGCATAAGAGCTAACACAAGTTGGAACCCTGGGAGTCAGGCAATAGACTGAGAGAAATAAAGAGACCGCCACTTGCGGCCAGAACTCCCTGCAGGAGGAGAAGGAGGGGAAAAGGTGTGGTGGGTTTCCTGAAGAACCATGCCTGGGAGACTTGTGAACTCCACACAGTGGCAGTGCCCAGGGATCAGGGCAGAAAGCAAAGAAGTGTGGATGGCAGAGAAGTGAGGATGGCAGAAAAGCAACACAGTTTCAAACTCGAGGCAGAGCCGCAGGCCGCATCTTTCAACCCAGAGAGCTCCTCCCACCAAATCCTCCAAGACCAAACACAGCGGAGCCCCAGGGGAATCTGAGCAAATGCTACGGAAACTGTCACTAACATTGACAGGGACTTAGACTGAGGGTAGCAAGTGTGATTGACTATAAGAAAAAGAAAAGGCATTATTGAGACTTCATGTAAAGCAGGGATTCAAGAGGCTCTGAGGCCACCTACTGGAAACCAAAAGAAAAACGCCATCTTAGCAAAAGGCTAAAGAGAGACCTTTATATAATAAATATTGTTTCTCAGAAAAGGAAGAACAAATGAAGCCTAAAGTCAACAGAAGGAAAGAAATAATCAAAATTAGAGCAGAAATAAATGAAATGGAAAACAGTCAAAAAGGTTAATAAAATTGACAAACTCCTGGCTAGACTCACTAAAGAAAAAAGAGATAGGACACAAATAAACAAAATCAGAGATGAAAGAGAAGAAATTACGACTAACATCACAGAAATACAAAGGATCGTACAAGAATACTATGAAAAAGTATATAACAGCAATTTAAAAATCTAGAATAAATGGGCCAGTATTTAGAAAAATACAACCTTCCTAGACTGAATCAGGAAGATCTGGAAAATCAAAATAGACTGATCAGCAGTATGGAAATTGAAACAATCATCAATAATCTACCAAAAAGTAAAAGTCCAGGACCAGATGGCTTCACCAGTGAATTCTACCAAACATTCAAAGAAGATTTAATATCTATTCTCAAATTCTTCCAAAATATTGAAGAGGAGGCAATACTTCCCAACTCATTTTATGAGGCCAATATTACCTTGATAACAAAAACTGGTAATGAAAACGCAAAAAAGAAAATTACAGACTCATATCTCTCATGAACACAGATGTAAAAATCCTAAATAAGATACTAGTGAACCAAATACAGTAACATTTTAAAAAGATTATATACCACAATCAAGTGAGCTTCATCCTAGGGACACAGGAAGGGTTCCACATATGCAAATCGATTAATGTGATACACCACATAAACAAATTAAAAATAAGAATCATATGATCATATCAATAGATGCAGAGGAAGCCGTCGACAGGATACAGCATCCATTTATGATCAAAATATTTAACAAATTGGTATAGAAGGAAAGTACTTTAACATAATAAAGGTCACATATGACAAACCCTCAGCCTACATTATACTTAATGGTAAAAAACTAAAATTCTTTCCTCTAAGATCAGGAACAAGGAAAGACTGTCTACTTTTGCCACTGTTATTCAATATAATATTGGAGGTTCTAGTGAGTGCAGTCAGACAAGAGAAAGATATAAAAGGCTTCCAAATAGAAAACAAAGAAGTTAAACTGTCGCTATTTGTGGATGACATGATTCTCTCTATAGAAAACCCTAAAGACTCCACAAGAACACTACTAGAAACAATAAGGCAACAAGGCAACACAGTAAAGTTTCTGGATACAAAATCAATGTTCAAAAATCCATAGTATTCTTATACTCTAATAATGAAGTGTCAGAAAAAGAAGTAGAAAATATAATTTCTTTTGTAATTGCATCAAAAAGGATAAAGTACTTAGAAATAAATTTAACAAAACATGGCCCTATATGATGAAAAGTATAAGACCCTATTAAAAGAAATTAAAGAAGATACAAAGAAATGGAAAGATATTTCGTGACTTGGTTTGGAAGAATCAACATAGTTAAAATGACCTTGTTACCTAAAGCATTATACAGATTTAATGCGATCCCCATCAAATTCCTATCGGCATTTTTTAAAGAAAAGGAACAAAAAAATTATCAGATTCATATGGAAGCACAAAAGATCCCTTGTTGCCAAAATCATCCTGAGAAAAAAGAACGAGGATGGAGATATCACTCTGCCCAACTTCAAACTATACTACAAAGCAACAGTAATCAAAATGGCATGGTAGTGGTCAGAAAAAAAGACGCAAAGACCAGTGAAACAGAATCAAGAGTCCAGAAGTAAACCTTTATTTACATGGGCAAATAATTTTTGACAAAGAGCCAAAAACATTCCAAAGAAAGAAAAGCTTTTTCAATAAATGGTGCTGGGAAAACTTAAAAACCACCTGCAAAGATATGAAACTAGAATTTTTAGTTATCACCACATAAAAATTAACTTAAAAATGGATTAAGGACCTTAATATAAGACTTGAAACAATAAAAAGCATAGAAGAAAACATAGGAACTAAACTCAAGATCTTGAACTTAAAGAGGATTTTATGAATTTGACCTCAAAGACAGGGAAGTAAAAGCAAAAATAAATGAATGAGACTACGTTAAACTAAAAAGGTTCTGCACAACATAAGAAATTGTCAACAAGAGAAAGAGACAAACATCCGAACTGTAAATTATATTTGCAAGCAATGCCTTCAATAAGGGCCTAACATCCAAAAATTACAAAGAACTCATACAATTCAGTAACAATATAAAAACAAACAATCCAACTAAAAAGTGGCAGAGGACCTGAACAACCACTTCTCCCAAGAAGATATTCTAAAAGATGCTCATCATTGCTAGATTTTAGGGAAATGCAAATCAAAACTATAATGAGATATCTACTTAGACCTGTTGGAATAGCTATAATCAACAGGACAATGAATAACAAATGCTGGAGAGGATGTGAAGAAAAAGGAACCTTCATATACTGCTGGTGGGACTGCGAATTGGTACAGCCACGATGGAAAACAGTATGGAGGTTCCTCAAAAATCTAAGAATTGATCTACCATATGTTCCAGCAATCCTCTATGGGATATTTACCCTAAAGCCTTGAAAACCCATATCTGAAAAGATATTTGCACACTGATAGTCATAGCAGCATTATTCACGGAGGCCGGGACATGGAAGCAATCGAAGTGTCCTACAATAGATGATTGGATAAAGAAAAGGTGGTACATATATACAATGGAATATTACTCAGCCCTAAGAAGAGATGAAATACTGCCATTTGTGACAATGTGGATTGACTTCGAGATAATCATGTTTAGCCAAATAAGCCAGACAGAAAAATTCGAAAACCACATGATGTCACTTATATGTGGGATATAAACCTAGAAGTAACAAATAAACAGGACAAGCAGAGACTCATGGACATGGACAATATACCTTTGGTTGTCAGAGGGTAGAGTGGTGGGAGGAGGGGGAGGTAGATGGGATAAAAGAGTTCAAATATGTGGTTACAAAATGAAATGTAACTATAAGTACTGAACACATTATGAAAAAATATATATGCCTTACTGTTGAATTGTACACCTGAGATCTACTGGATTTTGTTAATCAATGTCACCATCATAAAAAAATTAAGATAAATAAAAAAATAAAATTAAATGTTAAATCTCATATGAGCATATCATTTGATGCAGAATAAGCATTTGACAAACTCCACTATCCATTTATGATAAACACTATCAACAAAGTGAGAATAAAGGGAACACACTTCAACATATTAAGGGCCATGTATGACAAATCCACAGCTAACATCATACCCAATGGGAAAAGGTAAAAGCATTTTTCTTAAAATCTTAAACAAGGCAAGGATGTCCACTTTCAACAATTTTATTCAACATAGTATGAAAAGTCCTAGCCACAGCAATCACACAAGACACAAGGCATCCAAATTGGAAAGAAGAAAAAATTAAACTGTTTGAAGATGATATAATATCATAGATAGAAAAACCTAAAGAGTCTGCCAAAAAACTATTAGAACTGATAAACGAATTCAGTAAAGTAGAATACAGGATTATTATTTAGAATCAGTTGCATTTTTCTACACTAATAAATACTTATCAGAAAGAGACTTTAAGAAAACTGTCTCAAATACAATTTTGTCAAAAACAATAAAATATCTAGGAATAAATTTAACCAAGGAGGTAAAGACCTGTACTTGAAAAGGAAGCATATATTGTGCTCATTGATAGAAAGAATAAATATCATTAAAACGTCCAGTCTACTCAAAGCGATCTATAGTTTCAATGCAATCCCTATCAGAATACCATAGGCATTTTTCATAGAACTTGAACAAATAACTCTAAAATTTATATGAAACCATGAAAGATCCCAAAAGCCATGGCAATTTTGAGAAAAAAGAACAAAGTTGGCAGTATCACACTACATAATATCAAATTATACTACAAGGCTACTGGAATCAAAACATCATAGAAACAGACACATAGATCAATGGAACAGCAAAGAGAGCCCAGAAATAAGTCCACGCTAATATGGTTATTTAATCTATGACAAGGAGGCAAGAATATACAATATAGTAAAACAGTCATTTTAATAAATGGTGTTGGTAAAACTGGAGAGACACATGCAAAAAATGAAACCGAATCACTTTCTTAAACCATATACAAGAATAAACTGAAAATGAATAAAAGACTTAAATGTAAGACTTGAAACCATAGTATTGCTAGATGCATATATAGTCAGTAAACTCTGACATTGCTATTAACACTTTTTTTTTTCTGATATATCTCCTTAGGCAAGGGAAACAAACAAACAACAACAAAATGAGACTATATCAGACTAAAACAGTTTTGTACAACAAGTAAAGCAATAAACAAAATGAAAAGACAACCTACTGAGTGGGAGAAGATATTCACTAATAATACATTTGATAAGGGCTTGTGGGTCCCAGGCCTGGCTGGTCCCAGGTCTTGCTGTGACCCAGATTCACAGTTATTTATAAGATCCTAGATTTAGAATGTTACATTAGTGTAGTAGGGTGCCTGCACCTAACATATGTAAGCATGATTCAGCTTATTGTATCATGTGTGTGTGGCAGAATGCCGCTATTGTTCTCTGACATATATTAAGCCCATGCGGTCCCCTAAGGAAGCAGAGAGCACTCCCTGCAATAAAGTTGATGCCTGCCATTTCATTCTCATGTCGGCTCCTTGTGTATTGTTTCAGCTGAGCATCTCAGCACCGAAATCTTCCCTTCTTGATCAGCTCAGCGCTGATGGGGCTAATATCCAGAATTTATAAAGAACTAATACAACTCAACACCAAGAAAACAGTCAAGTTAAAAATTGGGTAGAGGGCCTGAATAGGCATTTCTTCAAATAGGACATACAGATGGCCAATAGGCATAGGTAAAGATGCTGAACATCACTAATCATTAGAGAAATGCAAATTAAAACCAGCATGAGATATCAGCTCACACCTGTCAGAATGGCTATCATCAATAAATCAAAAAACAAGTGTTGGTGAGGATGTTGAGAAAAGGGAACACTTGTGCCTTGTGGTGGAAATGCAAATTGGTGCAGTCACCATGGAAGACAGTATGGAGAGTGCTCAAAAAATTAAAAGTAAAACTACCTTATGCCCCAGTAATTGCACTTCTGTGTATTTATCCAAAGAAAGCCAAATCACTAATTTGAAAAGATATATGCACCCCATGTTCGCTTCAGCACTATTTACAATTGCCAAGATATAAAAGCAATCTAAGCACCCATCAATAGATGATTTATTAAAGAAGTTGTGGTACATATTTACAAGGAAATATCACTCAGCCACAAAGAAAGTCAAATCTTAACATTTTCAATGACATGGGTGGACCTAGAGTATATTATGCTAAGTGAAATAAGTCAGATAAAGACAAAAACCATATGATTTCATGTACATGTGGAATCTAAAAACAAATTAACAAACAAACAAACAAACAGAAGCAGACACAAATACAGAAAACAAACTTGTGATTGCCAGATGGGAGGGGGGCTGTGGGGCTAAGTGAAAAATATGAAGAAGTACATATTGGTATTTACAAAGTTGTCTTGGTGATGTGAAGTACAGAATAGTGAATATAGCCATTTATAATATTGTAATAAGTATTTATAGTGCCAGGTGGGTACTAGAGTGATTGGGAGATCACTTCGTAAATTATATAAATGCCTAACCACTATGCTGTACACATGAAACTAATACTAATATAAAATAGTATTGAGTGGTAACTCTAAATGAAAATTAAAAATTAACCAAAAAAAACCAAAAAAACAAAAAAGAATAGTTAGAAAGTATAAAAAAGAAAAACAAATAAAATTGACTACAAATAAATGAAAAACAAAGAACAGACTGAAAAAGTGTTTGCATATATGGCCAACGACTACATTCTTTCATATGCAATAAGCTTATACAATCAAGCTTATTAAAGGATGAATATCGCCCCCAAAAAACCCAGCCCCCCAAAGATAGTCGCAGGCATTTCTCAGGAAAAGAAATATAAATGGCTACTAAATATTTGAAAATATTTTTGACCTTACTCATGATTAATGAAATGCATATAAAAGCACCAATGAAGATGCCTTTTTCACTCATCAGATTGTCAATAATTAAAAAACTCATCAAGATGAGGAGTAATAAGTACTCTCATATACTTTTGGTGGAAATGCAAATTGTCCCCACATCTGGAGAGGATAAGTGGGCAATAGAGGCAATCCTTGTATCCAAGAGCAACCAGTACTGGAAAAGGAACCACTTAAAGAACATCTACCTAAAACAAGAACCAGAATATCATAGCACATCTTTTAAAATTTAATTGCAATTTTATCTTCATAAATAAATAAAAACAATAAATGTTTACTATGTCTTACATTTTTTTCAAAAAAGAAAGTTTTAAAGCAATAAGCATGTAACTTTGAAAAATAAATAAATAAAATGTTGATTCTGGATTTCTTTGGTGTGAGTTTTCTGACAAAAATGTCATTGTGTACAATGAGGCATCTTCATTATTTCACAACAGGATTATAAAGGGTAAGTTTTGCAAAATATTCAAAGGCTTCATTAATTTTCCCAAAGATCTTTCTTGATTCCTTATATTCTAATTATTCTTCTCATCCTGTCCATCTTGTCACTTATCTGTATGAATTTGTTCTTTTTGTCAAAAGTTAATCTTGTCAAGTCCTCACCTGTCAATTGTTTTATGGAAGTCAATTATTCTCCATTGTTTTCATAAACTTCATTAAGTTTTGTCTTTCACAAAATTTGAAATTTCATTTTGTAATTGATTTGTTTTCTTTTTCCATTGTAGAGTCTGTCAAATATATTTATATGATGAGCAAGGATAGGCTCCAGTGCTACGCTGGAATAAGGATTGAGTGAGAAACAATTTCCTAAGTTGTCATATCCTAAAGAATATTGTTGTGCTCTAATGATGTTTGCTTCTCCATAAAATCATAATCGTATGGACTCAGATAATGAATATTAGGATATAAGGATTTCTGTTGCATATCAAAATTTAAAATATCTATTTTTTTTGTTTTTTCAATTACAGTTGACATTTAATATTATTTTTAGTGTTTTGCTTATAATTTTTTTAAATTTTTTATTTGTCTATTACAGTTGGCATATATTGTTATATTAGTTTCAGGTTTACAGCAACATTGTTAGACAGTTATATAATTTATGAAGTTACCCATTTGATTAGTCTAGTACCTACCTGGTTTTTTGTATCTTGCTTAGAATATTTTTCCCCTATTTACTTTTTTAAAAATTTTTTAATGTAGTTTCAAGTACATTGTTTAGACAGTACATTGGTTAGACATTTATATAGTTTACAAAACAATACCCTAGTTGCTTTTTCTCTCCTCTGGCTCTCCACCTAGCCATTACAGTAAAATTAACTGTATTCTCTATGCCGTGCTCCCGATCCACATAAACCATCCATCAACTACTAATTTGTACTTCTTTAACCCTTAACCCCATTCTCCCAGCCCCCAACACCCTTCCCCTCTGGCCGTCACCAGATTGTCCTCTATATTTGTGAGTCTGTTTTTGATTAGTTTGTTCTTTTTGTTCCTTAGATTCCACACATAAGTGAAATCATGTGCTATTTATCTTTCTCCGTCTGACTTATTTCACTCAGCCTAATAACTACTAGGTCCACCCAAGTTGTTACAAATGGTAGGATTTCATTTTCTTTATGGCTGAGTAATATTCCATTGTATATATGAACCATAACTTCTTTATCCAATTGTCTGTTGTAGGGTATTTAGGTTGCTTCCATATCTTGGCTATTGTAAATAGTGCTGCCATGAACATAGGTATGCATAGATTTTTACGAACTATTGTTTTGTTTTTCTTTGGATAAATACCCAGAAGTGCAATCGCTGAGTCAAAAAGTATATCCATTTTTAATTTTTTGAGAAACCTCCAGACTGTTTTCTGTAGTGGCTGCACCAATTTGCCACCCTACCAACAGTGTATGAGAGTTCCCTTTTCTCCACACCTTCGCCAACACTTGTTGTTCTTTCATTTCTTAATGGTAGCCATTCTGACAGGTGTGAGATGATAACTCATTGTGGTTATCATGTGCTACTTTTAATTTAATAAAATTGCATTGATTTTTGATAGAGGGCACAAGTGCTGACTGGCAGAGTGAGAAAAGATGTTCAAAGTCCTAGTAAGCAATCAGCAACTGGAAACCATGCCAGAGTTGAAATAACCTACTATATTCCCTATCTTGGTTGGTGGCCCTTATTTTCCCAGTAACCAAGCTAGAAAATCAAGTCATTTTCTACTCCTTTGTTTTTCTTAGTTCTCAGACCTAATCAGTTAAGTCCTATTGATCCTACCACCTAAACAGCTTTCCACTCCATTTTCTCCTCACCATTACCACTGTCATTGCCCTAAATCACCTGTATTCCAACTCCCTTGGACTACTGTAATACTATTATTCTTCCTGATTCCAAGTTCCACTCCCAAAACCCATCCTCCATTCTGGTGCTAGAATAATCTCCCAATCTAATTAAACCAAAACAAAGACTAACAAACCAACTGAACCTCATCTATTATTCTTTCCTGTGGCCCTTTACATTTCAGCCAGCTTGATATACTTTCATTTACCTGAAACAACTTGTTAGCTTCTCTTTCAGAGATTTTATATATTTCCCTCCCTTTGTCTTTGATATTCTCTCCTTCCTCACTTGTTTAGTTAAATTCCACTCATATTTCATTACATTTTTAACTCCATACCTCTAAACTAGATTAACTTTTATGCCATTTTGCCCTTATCCTTCAGAGCATTCTTCACATTTATATTTGTTTTTCCCGTATCTGTCTTTTTCACTTGCATCAAGAGAAAGACTATATCCGCAGTGACTGAAGGAGAGCTTGGCACGCAACAATAGTTCAGTAAATTCTTATTAATTGGATGACAGCCTGAATAAAAATAAATAAATGCAAATTGGTGTATATAACTCTCCTGTTTAAGCCTATCACTGGTTCCCTACCATGTGAAAAACAAAGTTTATGGCATACTTCATAATTGGGCTCCTGCTTACCTTTCCAGGTTCATTTTTTCCAGCCCAAGCCTTTGTGTTAAATGCTTTAGCAGTTATGAATTATGTTGAATTCCTATAATGAGCCTTGCTGCTTCTCCTTGCTTTTATGTATAATGATCTTGCCACATCAATGACCTCTTTCTCCTTCTCCAATATGTATATCTAGTGAATACTCATTTATTCATAAAAAGCACCCAGAAGTTATCTCTTCAGAGAAGTCTTTCCTGATCTCTTAAAGTTCATTTATTCTTACTCTGTAACTTGTATGTTTTCTCTCTTTATTGTATTTATCATACTATGAATATTCTCCAGGTAAGTATTTTTGTCTTTTTTTCTTCTAATTTCTAATGCATAAGTAGAACACAGTAAACACTATATGTCTAAGGTTAACTGAACATGAATTATGTGTAAGTATAAACTATTAATAGTTTATCTATAATACCTGCATGCTTATGTGTAATTTTCTTCTGGGTAATAGAAAATATCATCAAAATTTTATATGTAGTAACTCCATTAACTGCACTGAAAGAATAGCAAATGCATATTTTGTTTTTACATTTAATAAACCTTTATGCTGCTGATCGAAAGGCTATATAAAGGATTGTTTCCCTGGGAACAAATCTAGGGCAAACAGACCTTTTTTCTCAGATCTAAGGTTTTAAACATATGTGGCAAAGAAGGTAAAGAAAATGGCATTTATAGACTATGCAATTTAACAACAGTGAACAAACCAGCCATTTGGTACCCATACAATCATTCCATGACATCCTCTCAGGTCACATGAAAGAATTGAGTCTAGCAGAAACAGTTTTTCCTTCTGCACAGGGACTTTCAAATTCACAGATACAAATTCTAACTTAGCAAAACCTAGCTAGCCACTGCCGTTTAGTCTCAGCATTCAAATTAAGAATCACTAGAGTCATCCTTCAGATGTACTAAGTGGTTAACAAAGTAATTACAGGATTTTCTGTTTTATTTTGTTTTGGTTTGCTTCCTAGGGCCCTTCCAAGGTGTACCAAATCATTTATCACTGTTGTATTGAATAATTTCTGTTCAAAGGCCCTTGGAGTGGTATCACTATCTTCATCCTAGTGATTTTGAAGTTCTTTGGACTGTTGCTGGGATCATCATTGATCTAGGCTTATGTAGAACATTTCTAAGTTCTGCAAGGAATCTCTCCAGAACTTTCTTTTGCTTTGACAGGGATCAAGTTCTACCTGTCCTTTAAAGCCAAGTCCAAGTTCTGTCACCTTTATTAAGCTTTTACTGGTTAACCCCACTCTTCCCAACACAAACTTTTCTTGACATTCTTATGGCAATAACAGTTTGTGTTCCATGACTAAAGGCTTGATGATATTGTTTGTGTATTATTAGCCAATTGTTTTATGTCAGTTTATTTCTTTTCTTCTAAAAGTAGAGTGGTAGAATTCTCCCTTTAGGATAGAAATTAAGACTTCCTATTTGAACCCAGTTTAACAAATGTCATCTAGAACTTACTATGTTCTAGATTACATTGGTTGCAACTCTTTAGGTCACAAACTACAGAAACTGAGTTGAGTAGTTTAAGCATAAATAGTGACTTAATTATAGTGATATATTAGTGTCTAAGGGTACCCAATGAGAGAAATAAAGTAGGGCCTGAGTATTGGACTGTTTTAATCTTTCCTTAGTTAGATTAATCTTTAATATTTCTTTGCAAACTTATTTCCTTTACTTTGGGAGCCAATATGATAAAAAACATAGCTTCAGGTAATCCCTGAACATACATTACTGATCCAGCCACACAAAGGCAGGATCTTTCTCAAAGTCGCAATTCAAATTCCTGTAGCATGGACTCTGACCCAACTGAGGTCACAGGATTGCCCCTAAGCCTGTCAACTCTGCTGAGAATCTAGGTGAGGAGATAGACATATAATAGGATAATTTGAATATAACATGGTTAAGTATTTGAAAACAGAGGTGAATATATGGTGCTATCAGAGCAGAGATAAGGGAAATGGGACTTCAGAAAATATTATTGAAAAAAGAGAGTTAACAGGCAGGCAAGGAATTGCAAGCATAGGGGACATCATGAATTAAAAAAGAGATGGACAAATAAAACAGAATGGTATGTCTGAGGATCTAAAAGAGGCATGAAACTAAAGACATTACATGTTTTTAAAAAACTGGAGAGATAAACAGGGGCAAGATCATGGAAATCTTTGAATAATATATTAGAGAAACCAGTTCTATTTAAGATAAGGTGTTATCTGATTTATGTTCTAGATCACTCTGATAGCTGTGTGGAAAATGGACTAGAAAAGGAACACACTCTACCAACTCAGCATGAGGCATGCATTTGGGCACACTGTAATAAAATCTAGTTGAATGAATGCAATTCATGACATCCTGTTTCTGGCCAATAATTACCCAATAGATCATCATTTATTTGACAACTGCTATCTTCTTCCCCACCCTCCCAAGTTACAGGTGGATTTGTTTATATATTCCAGTAACCAAGTCATTAGTTTTAGATCCCAAGCTGTTCTAGAGTCCTCCATGAGGAAAGACAAAGTCATAATTATTAGGAATCAGAAATCTGGGACTTGAAAAAGAATCTCTAGCCTGGAACAATGTGAACTCAAATTGAGAACAGTTAGCATGGAGTTCAAAGGAAATTTGTCAAGTCGCCTGGTGAGATTGGGTAAAAAAAAAAGCCACAGGATTCCCAAGACTTGCTTTCTCCTAGCACTTCACAGGTGCATTCTTGGTTGTCTCTCTATCTCTTCTTCCCATACCATCACCCACTACATCTATCCTATCAGCCTGCAAACAGCCTCACCCTTCCTTCAGTAATGACAATCTCTGATAGTGGGTAACAAGAAAATGTGGGAATGGGCAATTCAACCGAAGTAGTTATAGACTGGGATAACATTTGCCCAGACTATGCGTATAGAACTGGTCTTGAGTACACAACACTCTCCTGTTATTCTCTCAATCTTGTCAGCTAATACATTCAGTGACAGTTACCATTTGGGAAATTATTTCTGTAAAGCAAACCTTGCCTTCTAGCTTTCCCTAACTGAAAAGTTTTCAAGATCTTGTTTATACTCTCTCTTTTTCTCTCACTCTCTTAACAGAACAATATTTTATTTGAGAAAAAAATTAACTCAGACTGCTACTAAAGTTTACTATTCAAGTGACACACTCAAAGGTAACTCAAATTTAATGCCTGGTATTTACTGTCACAGAGGGTGCCTTTCATGTGAAACCATATGGAGTTTTTAGAGCTGACACTGTCTGTGGTCTGTAAAATCTCCATTTCCTGGAATAGAATCCTGAATAGAATTAGACGTCAGAATCTAATTCCCTGCCTGATTACCATTGTTTTTTTAACCCTACCTTCCTTTCTCTCCCTGTGTAGTCTACCCACTTGTGGTTAAGGTGAGGATCTTCCTTCCACACCATCACCTCAATTACCACAATCTCACCCTTAGTAACTCCTTTCCTTCTGGCTTACTGACATAAACTCTCTAAGCTAAAATAGTTCTCCCTCAGCAGAAGAGCTGTTTCCTCTCAAAGGACAATGGAGAGAAATCCTCAGCTAACTCAACACCAAAATTGAAAGTTAAATAATTAGACTCTTGCAATATTCCCCCTTATATATAAATATATATGATCATAGAAATATGACCATAGAAATAATGACTATATAATATGTGTGTGTACATTCACACAAACGCATAATCATTATTTCTATGGCTATTTCATAGCAAATAAATAAAAACGATTCAGAGAGAGAATAAAATTAGGCCAGTCGAGGGATTTGGATTCTCACAGTAGATACTGACTTATTCTCAAGGGAAACCTTTATGCAGACAGAAAAATACAAGTCTTTGTCCACTCCTATTTCAGAGAAGGTGCAGGTAGTCATTCAAAGCTGAAGTTGATAGCTGGCTCAAATTCAAAGCCAGACGCAAGCAGAGGCTTCTTGGCAAGAAACTCCCTCTCTTTCCTTTTCCAGAGATCTTTCCTTCTTCTTGCTATGGCTCTCTCAGCTCTCCGGAGGGCCTCTACTCTGAGGGATTAAAAGGACTAAAACCTTTATTTTGAAAACTTAATGACAATGTGTTACTCTTCTTTCCAGGGATGTTTGCATTTTAAAAAAAGAGCAAAGAGTATAACTCTAAGGAATAAATCCCTAATAGTGGAATATCAGAAATATAATACATGGGTAAGGAAGTTATAAGTAGTGAGGAAATGGTTGGGGGGGAGCTTTCCAGCATTCCTCAAATTATACCAATAATTTTTATTTGCCTATCTGCCTAACATGGTGTTGGCATTCTCTCAAAGTACTTCATTTACTCTACTGTCTGTAGGATCATGTCAATGTTCCTTAGTCTAACATTTAAATCTTCTCAATTCTTCCAGACTCATCTTTCAATGTTCCTCTTTAAAACTTCTTCACTCCACTCATAATCTTTCAAACATACCTTCACTTCCTTATTTTTCTCATGAGGCTTCTTCCTTGAATTCCCTGAATCTAAATTGTTCCAGCCTCAATCCCATTAATTCTTTAAATCCCAGCTCAAACCTTACCTCCTCTATAAACCATCTCCTAACCATCCCAACCAAAATCAATCTCTTGTCAAATATTTATTTATATCCCTGCATTGTAACTAAAATACAGAAAAATACCATACCATACAGTAATTGGAGATGGATGGGTTTGGCTTCATAACCATCCTCTATAATTTTCTAAAATGTCTGTGAAACTAGGTAAGTAGCCTATCTCTCTGGACCTAATTTTCCTCATGTTTAAGAGGCAGAAAATAACAATAAGTATCTCACAAAGTTGTAAGCATTAAATAGGGTAATTTATAAAAAACACTAACCTAGTGCTTGGATGAATAATAGCTATTATTGTATGCATGCCCTCACAACAGCTCTATGAGAATCTTGGACTATTCATCAAGATTTTTTTTCTGCATGTTTTATCTACTGCCTCCATATATCTTTTATAATGCCTTCCTAATTTGAACTATTAGAATGTGTTAGATATTATTAGCTATCTGCCAAAATCATTTTTCTTCTCTCTGGGTACATGGAAAAATACATTTTCTAATCTCCCTTGAAGTGAGATGTGGCTATGTGACTACACATGTAAGAGGCTTGTATTCTTGTTTTACCTTTTTTAGTCAATTTCTATAAAACCTTGCAAAAACCATTTTACTTCCCTTGATCATGATATTCTCATTTAGTAGATGGGGACAATAAATTATAATGACAAATGTAACTGAAATAAACTTTTTACACTACTCTGTCCCTCAATTCAGGGACTGGGTGCCTTATTTCTTAAGTGCTCCCAAATACATAGAAATACTTCATAACCAATAGAGCTTCTATAAACTTAGCCAAAGAAGTTGCCACTGAATACCACTTATGACAGATACCACTGAAATACTAGAATACTATAAAAGATTATATGCCACCAAATTCAATAACCTAGAGAAAATGAACAAGTTCTTAGAAATATACAGCCTTCCTAAACTGAATCACGAAAAACTGGAAAATCTAAATAGACTGATCAACAGTAAGACAATTGAAACAAACATCAAAAACCTCCTGAAAAGAAAAGTCCAGGACCAGATGGTTTCACTAGTGAATTCTACCAAACCTTCAAAGATGATTTAATAACTGTTCTTCTCAAACTTTTCCAAATATTTGAAGAAGATGCTACACTTCTTAATTCATTTTATGATACCAAAACCTAGTAAGGGTAACACAAAAACAGAAAACTATAGACCAATATTTCTGATAAATACAGGTGCAAATATCCTAAACAAAATATTAGAATTTGAATACAACAACACATTAAAAAGATTATATGTCACGATCTAGTGGGATTTATTCCAAGGGCACAAAGATGGTTCCACATAGGCAAATAAATTAATGTGATACACCACATAAACAAGTACAAGAATAAAAATTATGCGATCATATCAATAGGTGCAGAAAAAGCATTTGATAAGATAAAACATCCATTTATGATTAAAGCACTTAATAAAATGGGTATAGAAGGAAAGTACCTCAACATAATAAAGGCCATATATAACAAACCCTCAGCTAATATCATACATAATAGTGAAAAAGGAAAAGCCTTAACTCAAAGAACAACAATAAGACAAGGTTTTCTGCTCTCACCACTCATTCAATATAGTGTTGGAAGTTCTAGCTAGAACAATCAGACAAGAGAAAGAAATAAAAGGCATCCAAGTTAAGAATGAAGTCAAATTGTCACTTTTTGCAGATTGCATTATTCTCTGTATAGAAAACCATAAAGACTCCACCAAAAACTATTAGAAACAATGAATACAGTAAAGTTGCAAGATATAAAATCAATGCAGAAAAATCTGTAGTGTTCCTAAACACTAATGACGAAATTTCAAATCAGAAATTGTTTTAAAAAATTTGCAATTGCAACACAAAGAATAAAATACCCAGGAATAAACTTATTGAAGCATGTACAGGACCTATAAACTGAAAACTATAAGACATAATTAAAAGGAGTTGAAGAAGACACATAGAAATGGAAAGATATACTGTGCTCATGGATTGAAAGAATCAGCATAGTTAAAATGAGCTTATTACCTAAGGCGCCATACAGAGTTCATGCAATCACTATCAAAGTCCCAATGACATTTTTTAAAGAAATAGAACAAAAAATCATCGGTTTTTTATGAAAGCACAAAATACCCTAAATAGCCAAAGCCATCCTGAGGGGAAAGAAAAAGGCCAGAGATATCACTCTGCCTATTGCAAAATTATACTACAATGCAAAAATAATCAAAACAGCATGGTATCAGCAGAAAAACAGACACATAGACCAATGGAACAGAATTGAGAGCTCAGAAATAAACCTCTGTATATATTGGTAAATAATTTTCTACAAAGGAGCCAAAAACATACAGTGGAGAAACTAAAGCCTTTTCAGTAAATAGTGCTGGGAAAATTAGAAAGCCACATGCAAAAGAATGAAACTAGACTGTTATCTGTCACCATACACCTAATTAACTCAAAATGGATCGAAGACCTAAATATATGAATTGTGTGGAAGAACACATAAGTAGTAAACTCATGTGCCTTGGATTTAGAGAAGATTTTATGGAGCTTACCTCAAAGGCAAGGAGAGTAAAAGCAAAAATAAATCAATGGGACTATATCAAACTAAAAGACTTAAGCACAGCAAAAGAAACTATCAACAAAACAAATAGGCAACCATTGAGTGGAGAAGATATGTACAAACAATGCTTCTAGTAAGGACTCACATCCAAAATATATAAAGAATTCATACAACTCAACAACAACAGAAAACAATCTAATTAAAAAATGGGCAGAAGATCTGAACAGACACTTCTCCCAAGAAGACATACAAATGGTCAACAGAGATATGAAAAGATGTTGAACTTCACTAGCTATTAAGGAAATGCAAATCAAAACCTCACACTTGTTAGAATGGCTATCATCAACAGAACAAGTAATAACAAGTTTTGGAGAGTTTGTGGGGGGAAAGGAACCTTCATATAATGCTGAGGGGAATGTAAATTGGTGCAAACACTATAGAAAACAGTATGGATGTTCCTCAAAAAATTAATAATGGAATTACCATATGACCTAGCAATTCCTTTTCTGGGTATCTACCCTAAAATTTTAAAAGCTTTTATTCTTAAAGATAATGTACCTCGATGTTTATAGCAGTATTATTCATAGTGGCCAAGACATGGAAACAATGAAAGTGTCTATCAGTAGATGATTGAATAAAAAAGATGTGGCACATATACACAATAAAATATTACTCAACCATAAAAAAGATGAAATATTGTCATTTGTGATGACATGGATAAATCTCGAGATTATCACGCTAAGTGAAATAAGTCAGCCAGAAAAAGTTGAGAATCATATGATTTTACTCATATGTGAGATATAAAACTTAAAGCAACAAATGAACAAGACAAACAGAGACTCGTTAACACAGAACAGTTTAGTGGTTACCAGAGGGAAAGTGGAGAGAGGGAGATGTAGATAAGTGCAAAGAGGGTCAAATATCTGGTGATGGAAGGAAATTTAGCTTTAGGTGGTGAACACACTATGGAGTATACATATGATGTATTATTGAACTGTACTCTTGAAACCTATATAATTTTATTAAGCAATGTCAACCCAATAGATTTTTTTAAAATGACCCATACATAAATAGAAAGTCTGAATAGACTTATACCATGAGCTTGAAATAGTAATTTTTAAATTTCCCAAAACAAAATGCTCAGGCCCAGATGACTTCACTGGTAACTATCAAATATTCAAAGAATTATTACCAATTCCTTACAGAGTTTCAAAAATAGAAGAGAGGAAAATTTTCCAAATTAATTATACGGAACCAGCATTATTCTATTACATACAACAAAGACATCACAAGACTAGAGAAGTACATACCAATAACCCTTATATATATAGACACACAAATCCTCGACAAAATACTATCAAAACAAATTCATAACATATAAAAAGGATTATGCATCATGATCAAATAAGATATATCCCAGGAATGCAAATTTTATTTAACATATGAAAATTAATGTAATATGCCACATTAATAAAAGACAAAGCCCACATGAAGTGGACAAAGCCCACTTCAATAGAGGCAGGAAACCATTTGATGAATTCAATACTCCTTTATGAGAAAACAAACAAACAAGAATATAAGGAATGGCCCCAAAACTGAGAAAGGGAGTGTATCTAAAACACACAACTAAGATAATAATTAATGATGAAAGAATGAATACCTTTCCCCTAAGGTCAGGAAAAATACAAGGTTGTCTGCTCTTGCCACTTCTTTTCAACACTTTACTAGAGTTTCAAGAAAAAATAATTAGGCAAGAAAAAGAAATTAAAATAATTCAAATTGGAAAAGAAAAAGTAAAATTATATGTTTGCAGATGACATGAGTGTTAAGTGTTCTTACCACATATGCATGCACATAGAAAAGGAAACTAGAAAACTGTGGGAGGAGTTGGATATGCCTATTACTTTGATTATGGTGATGGTATCACAGGTGTGTGCATATGTCCAAACTCATCAAATTGTATACATTAAATATGTATAGTTCTATTTCTATCTATTACACCTCAACTAAGCTGTAAAAAAAAAAAGAGTATGGTACTGGCAAGAATAGACATATAAATTGATAAAATAGAATTGACAGTCCAGAAATAAACCCTTACATTTATGGTTGATTTTACCCAAGAGTACCAAGACAATTCAATGGGAAAAAGATAGTCTCTTCAACAATAGTGCTGGGACAGCTAGATATCCACAAACCAAAAAAATAAAATTGAACCACTACGTTATGCCACATGCAAAAATTAATTAAAAATTAATGAATGATCTGAATGTAAGAGCAAAGCAAATAAAATGCTCAGAGTAAATATAGGGATAAACCTCAATACCTTGAATTTGGCAATAGAATCTCAGATATGACACCAAAAGCATAAAAAAGAAACAAAAAAAAAAAGAAAAATTGTAATTTATCAAAATAAACATTTTTGTGCTTCAAAGGACATCATTAAGAAGTTAAAACAAAACCCACAGAATAGGAGAAAATATTTGAAAATCATATATCTGATAATGAACTTGTGTACAAAACATATAAAGAATAATACTTTAACAACAAAAAGACAGCACAATTAAAAGTGGACAGAGTATTTAAATAGGCATTTCTCCAATGAATATATACAAATGACTACTAGCACATGAATGAAAGCGCAGCATTTGTCTTAGTCTCCTTGGGCTGCCATAACACAGTATCATAAACTGGGTGGCTTAAAAACAGAATTCTATTTCTCATAGTTCTGGAGGCTGAGAAGTCCAAGATCAAGATGCCAACATGGCTGCATTCTGGTGAGAGCTCATGAGATCATTGCATGGATTTAAGGCAATAATACATGTAAAGTTCCTAGTAAAGAGTGTTCCAGCACTATACTTAGTAAAGACTCAATTAATGACCGTTATTATTATTTTGTGCATGATAAATTTATTTCACTGGTGACATTATTCTTTGCAATACTAATGCAAGATATTACAATGTTTTGTAATCAGATACAATATTAATTTAACAGGCATTAGTGCCTGTGAGGAGAGGGTTAACAGAGAATTTAAGGTATTAGAGTTGAGTGAAACAAAACCTACCAAAAACAATGTTAAATAACTGCAAAAGAAGGAAATATAGAAGAGTTCAAAAGGCAACTGAGGAAGCAACTAAAAATGGCATAGATGACAGAGGCTTTGTTCATCCCTCTTGTGACCACATCAAAATTGGGATGGATACACAGAGCAAACAGCAAGCGAAGTTGCCTGGGATTTAGATGAACAGAAGCACTACAGCTAGGGAGATAAATAATTCATCAACCTGCAATGGTAGAAAGTAGGAGGGGGCAAAGATGCGAGGCTGCCCTGGTCCCGAGCAGCTGAGTGGGACAGAGGATGCCAGGACAGAGGCTATGGCAGTGGCAGCTGCAGACGCCTCTTAAAGGAGCCATGTCTGCAATCAGACTTTCATGGTGACAAATTTGATCTCTCTGAGCACCAGCGCCCAGCTGGGTACAAGGGGGGCACCAGCGAATTACAGGGAGACACTGAGATGTCGAAGCGAGGGCCAGAGGTGAGCCTTTATCCTGGGCAGAAGTGCTAGAAGTATCAATTGTGACTCTATTCAGCCCTCCCTGTTCCCAGTGTGAGGATGCAACACCACCATAGCTGAGGTATCATTGAACTGGATAACAGAGGTCACTCTGCCCAGGGGATACTCTGAAACACCACTTCCCTTAAATCATGGTCCTACCCAAGCCACATCCAGTGGTGTCCACAGGGCATGTCCTGTGCCCCTTGAGGAGCAGCTCCAAGACCCACACTGGTGGCAGCTGGCATTGGTTTCTGGTGTGGCCTCTTAAGGCAACTATAAGCACAACATCTGAGGATTGCTTGTGGCTTTAGAGGGGCACAGGCTGGGGCTAAAGTTCGCCTGCAGTTGAACCCATCCCAGGACTATGCCCCTAGACACCTACTACACAAAGCCACGGTAATAAGACCAGAGACTTAGGAGTTTTGCTTAGTACATAGAAAGAGACACAGAAAGGCAGCCATAATGGAAAGACAAAGAAGCAGAAACCATATGAGAGAACAGAACAAAGATCCAGGAATAATGTAGTCAAGCAATCTAACTGATACAGAGTTCAAAACTGGTTATAAAGATGCTCAATGAACTTAGGGAAGTGTAGGTGAACTCAGTGAGAATTTTAACAAAGAGAAAAAAACATAAAAATGGAAATAGAAAGTATAAAAGGAAACCAGTCAGAAATGAAGAATACATTATCTGAGATAGAGAGTATATTAGAGGGAGTGAACAGAGTGGATAAAGAAGATTAAACCATCTCAGTATAGAGGATGGAGAAGCCAAGGACACTCAATTAGAATGGCAAGAAAAAAGAAGCCTGGACTATAATAATAATTTAAGGAGTCTATGGAACAAAATTAAATGTAAAAACATCTGGGTCATAGGAGTACCTGAACGGGAACAAGAAGTTGAGAGTTATTACAAGAAATAATGATGTATCTAAGTGCTCATCAACAGAGGATCGAACAAAGAAATTATGGTTTATATATACAATGGAATATTACTTAGCCATTAGAAATATGAAATCCTACCATTTACAATGACATGGGTGCACTTAGAGGTTATTATGCTGAGTGAAATAAGTCAGACAGAGAAAAATAAATACCATATGA
Source organism: Pteropus alecto (assembly GCF_000325575.1). Classification (NCBI taxonomy): domain Eukaryota; kingdom Metazoa; phylum Chordata; class Mammalia; order Chiroptera; family Pteropodidae; genus Pteropus; species Pteropus alecto. The sequence goes on along the minus strand of NW_006431382.1, from coordinate 310,721 downwards.
TTTCACTTATATTTGGAATCTAAGGAACAAAAAGAACAAGCTAATCAAAAACAGACTCACAAATATAATGGACAATTTGGTGATGGACAGAGGGGAGGGGGTTGGGTGGCTGGGATAAGGGGGTGTAGGGTTAAAGAAGTACAAATTAGTTGTTGATGGATGGTCACGGGGATGGAGAGCATGGCATAGGGAATGCAGTTAGCATTAATATGTTGGCTAGGTGGAGGGCCAGGGCAGGAAGGGAGCAATTGGGGGTATCATTTTATGAACTATATAGATGTCTAACCAATATACTGTATGCTTGAAACTAATTAAAATAAATTTTCGAAAAAATTCCATATTCTTATTTACAAACAGGTTGCTACTAATTTTTTACTACTGTAAAATTTATAGCAGTGAACATTCTTGAACATTTTGCCTTGTAGTAATGATTCTCAATGATGAGGTGTTGGGGAATACATTTTGTTCCCTGGATTAGAGACATTTTTGGTTGTCATAATTTGGGAGAGGAGGATGTTACTGGCATGTAGTGTAGGTAGAGCCATGGGCACTGCTGAACATCCTTCATGCACAGGATATCCCCTCCACACACACACACATCAAAGTTCATAATGACAATAGTGGTGAGGTTGAAAACCCTACTCTCTTTGAGGAAAATTGCTGGATAATAAGTTCCACCCACCTTCAACCTTCTGCCAGAATGTTCTCCAAAGTGTTACAGATTTTGACTCATCTATCTTTTTACTTTAAGTAGTTTCTTTTAATTTATTTAAATGATTGTAATCTTCTTGTATTATAATGAAGATATTGTTCTGTTTACTTTAGGCGTGGCATACATGGAATGTTCCCCCTCCATCTGGCAGCCTTAAGTGGGTTTTCGGATTGCTGCAGGAAACTTCTTTCTTCTGGTAAGTGGAACCTTCACAGACTGATTCTCTTGAAAGACAGATAAAGAGCTTCCCAGACAAAAATAAATTAAAGGAATTTATCATCACCAAGCCAGTATTACAGGAAATGTTGTAGGGACTTCTTTAAGAAGAAAAAAACTGTATCAAAAACAGGAATAAAGAATAGTAATAACTGCATTCCTATCAACAAGTACCCCGAATGGAAAAGAATTAAGTGCTCCAGCCAAAAGATAGCGTGGCCGAAGGGATAAGAAAACAAGGCCCCTACAGAGGTTGCCTACAAGAGACTCACTTCAGATTAAAAGACACGCACAGACCCAAAGGAAGGGGGTCAAAAAATATATTGCCTTGATGGGCCTAGAGGGTATTGTGCTGAATGAAGTTAATCAGATAAAAACAAATATCACATGATTTCACATACATGTGGAATCTAAAGAACAAAACAAATGACAATAACAACAAAAATCTAAAGAACAAAACAATGACAACAAAAACGGAAACAAACTCATAGATACAGAGAATATTTTGAGGGCTACTAAATGGGAGGGTGTCGGGGGGATGGTGAAAAAGGGCGAAGGGATTAAGAAGTACAAGTGGATAGTTACAAAATAGACATGGAGATATAAAGTGAAGCATAAGGAAAATAGTTTAAAATGTTGTAATAAATATGTAAGGGGGAAGAGGGATACTAGATTTAGTGGGTTGATCACTTTGTGAGTTATACAGATCTCTAATCACTATGTTGTACAATTGAAACTAATATACTATTGAGTGCCAAGTATAATTGAAGAAAACTCATTACATTTAATTGTACAATGTAAATACAAGCGACTAATTTTCTATTGTATTTCAATAAATCCAGAAAAAAAAAACACGATGCTCAAAAAAATAAAGTAAAATAAAGGCAACTGAATAAGTAGCAAAATAATGGTCCAGATAATAAGCAAAGAGAAATGGGGTAAGTTAGACTGGTCAAAATATAGAGAGTTGTATTGAAATAGAGACTGTAGGTATCTCTGAAAAAAAAATGTAAATACAAAAGAGGCTTTAATAAATATGGAAGTATTTCCATTTATACTAAACAATCCAAAAGCACTATTCAAATGAGACAACTATAGTTATGCTCCTTACTAGCTATTTAAGAAGCAAATAAGGTTCTGAGTTAAAAGTCCAGGATTCATCTGGTATGTTTTACCTGCTGTGACTTTCAAACCATGACTTCAGGGAAGGATAACTAATTTTTTTTATTATTTTGATTATTCTTGGGCCCCACAAACAACTCCTATGTTTCTGTGACAATACTATAAGCAACTAAAATGAAAACAGTTCAATCAACTGATGTCTCTGTCTACATGTCATGTAAACAATCAGTTTTTTTTCCCAATTTATTGAGATATAATTAATATATAATATATGTAGTTAAGGTATATAATTATATATGTATATATTGCAAAATGATTGCTACAATAGCTAATACCACCATCACCTCATATAATTACTTTTTTTTTCAGTGAGAACATTTAAGATCTAGTGTCTCTACAACTTTCAACTTTACAATACAGTATACAGTAGTGTTAACTATAGTCACCATGCTATATATTTGATCCCAGAACTTAAGAATCTTATAACTGGTAATTTGTACTCTTTCACCAAAATCTCCCTATTACCCACTCTCCCTAGCCACTGGCAATCATCATTCTACTCTCTATTTCTATGAGTTTTGTTTTTTGAATTCCATATATAAGTAAGTTCATGCAGTATTTGTCTTTGTCTGACTTATTTCACTTAGCATAATGTCCTCAACGTCCATCTATGTTATTGTATATGGCAGGATTTCCTTCTTTTTATGGCCGAATAATATTCTATTGTATATGTATACCACATTTTCTTTATTCATTCATCTATAGATGAACACTTAAATTGTTTAAACGTCTTAGCTATTGTAAATAATACTGCAATAAACATGGGGGTGTACATAGCTCTTCAACACACTGATTTCATTTCCTTTGGATGAAGGATGTGAGAGAGCTGCATCATATGGTAGTTCTATTTTTAATTTAATTTTTTAAATGTCTTGAAGAATCTCCATACTGCTTTCCATAATGACCGTTCCATTTTACTTTCCCATCAACAGTGTACAAAGGTTCCTTTTTCTCCACATTCTTACCAGCACCTATTATCTTTTGCCTCTTTGCTAATAGCCATCCTAACAGGTGTGAGGTGATATCTCATTGTGGGTTTGATTTGTAATTTTCTGTATATTAGAAAGGTTGAGCACCTTTTCATGTACCTGCTGGATATTTGTATATTTCCTTTGAAAAAACTGTCTATTCAAGTCCACTGCCCATTTTTAAATTGGATTATTTTTAATGCTATTGAATTGTATGAGTTCTTTACTTTTTTGGATATTAATCCCATATCAGATATGTGGTTTATAAATATTTTCTTCTGTTCCATATAGTGCCTTTTAATTTTTTTGTTTGCTTCTTTGGGTGTGCAGAGCTTTTCAGGTTGATGTAGGTCCACTTGTTTATTGTCACTTTTGTGTGTGTGTGCTTTTGGTGTCATAGCCCAAAGATAATCAATGCCAAGAACGATGTCAAAGAAACTTTTCCCTATGTTTTCCAGGAATTTTATGGTTTCAGGTCTTACATTTAAATCTTAACTCCATTTTGAGTTCATTTTCTTGAGTGATGTAAGTTTTATTCTTTTGCATGTGTGCATATCCGGTTTTCCCAATGCTTTTTATTGAAGACACTATCTTTTTCTCATTGAGTATCCTTATCTTCCTTATCAAATATTAGTTGATTGTATGTGCATGGACTTATTTGGGGGGGGGGGGTTGTTTCTGTGCCATTGGTCTATGCGTTACAAACATTCAGTATGACTGGGTTGTCATCAATGTATGTCTGTTCACTAAACTGCTCTAATTAGCTACTTGCGTTGGCACTATATTAAACTGATGTGATTGAATTTTTACTCTTTATTGTCTAAAAATCCAAATTGACATAAATTATGTCTTTTTCTGGATCATTCATCAGCACAGGGCTAAAGTAGCCAATTTACCTTAAGGTTACCAATGACTGACTACTGAGTCTTAAGGCATTGTCCAGTATTGACTGGACTTTGGCTGCATTTGATCCACACTCCATTCCTTTTCCAAAACAAGGTTTTTTTGTGAATAAAGTCAAAGATGGAAAACAGGGCAAGTCTAAATCACACACATTTAGTTTACATATGAGTATGAGCTTGTTGCCACACATGGTCCACCTTAGAGATAGCTGTGATGTCTAAAGCTCCCACCATGTAAGTCTCTCTTAAATATAAATATTATATCTGAGCAAGGGAGCATACCGACTCATACCCATCCATTATTACATTAGTGAGATTTAGTATATCAGATTATCTACTTCTTTATCTCAAGGCATTCTTCCATTCATTCAATTAATACCCACTGAATTCAATGACTACCCACTAAATTCAAGTTCTATTTAAGTATTATTGATAAAGCATTAAGGGTAGAGAGTGGAAGGAACTAGTGTTGGGTTCACTGCTTGAGAAAGGCAAGTGCAAACAGAACACCACAACGAGGGCAAGGAAAACCTCTAGGTTACCAGGTAATAAGGTTTTTGTAGTAGGTTGTCATCAGTTATCACTCTAAAGTGCACTGTTCTACCCAAATTAGTCAACTGAACAGGATTCAAAGTTCTGCTAGACCATAATGATGACAAAGGCACAGGACCTGACATAATACCTGGCACAGAGTAGGTACTCAAAGAATCTGGTAATTATACATTTTCCAATAGGCAAATGTATCTGCACTTTGTGGAAACATGAAAACTTGCCTTTATAGAAGAGATAAGGAGACATCTTTCAATGGAAAATCACAATATATAGGCAATAAAAACTATAGCCATTTTCCAAAGAAGCAGTAATTAAAAATTACACAAGATTCACAGAAAGACCTGATTAAAAATAATATATGATAAGCCAATTTGGGAAAGAGGCACAAATCATGACTCAAGGCCAAATGTCTTTTTTTCCAATGTAAACTGTGCAAAAGGGAAATGTAAAACTTCAATGAATCAAACCTTAAATGTTACTCTTACAGAGAACTTCAACCATTTACTGGTAATATACCAAACCAGATAGCTAATGAAAAATATAGAGCTGGGGACAAATATTCATGTAAGGGAAAATGAAAAGGAGTCAAATTTATGAGCGAACTTGCTCTTGAAATGTGAATGAACTTCAGTCTTAACTACCATACTTTCCAAACTAGCAAAAACTCTCCCCTGGTGTTAATTGTGTTTGTCCAAATGAGATCCTGCCAGGTTTCCAGCCAGCAATGTACTCTGATATCAATGCTGGATAGATATCACCCAGCCACCACATTTTTTAAAAATGTGGCTCATTTTTCAATTGCCTCTAATCAATACATCCAGAATTTATATTCTGTAAACATTCATGCTTTGCTTATAAACAAATAATTTCATCAATAAAAACTATAATAAGTTTTCACAATATATTATTGGAGCTCTGGCTATTCAGTCCTAAATAATGACTCCTTTTGTTGGATAAGTAAATTGAAATTGATTTGTTTCAGCTGCTTTTGCTAGAACACACAATGCCTGCTTACAAGTCTTTTGACTTCTGCAAACAGCACTCTTGCCTGATTCCTCAAGGACTCCTGACAGGATTTTTAAATTATCCCACTTTCTCTCCTGTAACCCTAAGAACAAAGCATTTATTTAAATAGGGACTCTACACAATGCATCCAAGAAATTAAGTGTGAGGGAGCTTCCTCTGAGATCAACTGAGCAGAGCCCAAGATGAGGAGTAAGCCCTCAGATGAAAGGAGAGAGACAAAAAGAGCCTGATTAAAAGTCAAGTCAACTGCTCCTTGTAAATCACAGGGTGATAAGAAAGAGTGAGACAGACAGACAGACACACATACAGAGAGAGAGAGAGAGAGAGAGAGAGAGAGAGACCCCACCCTCCCTCACTCTTGGTACAGTGCCATCATGGAGACAGTTGAGGATACAGGAAAACTATCCTGATAGAATTCTCATCTCTGAGGAGATAACTATGACCAGCCAAGGAGACAATGCAGGCCTCTGTTCAATGATTTCCAAGGGTGTTGCATACAAAGCCTTCAATGTTCCCTGTATTCCTTATTATCAGGAAGGCAAGCCAGCCAAGCAGAACAGGAATCTGATTTTTACAATTTGCACAGAAGTCTGAAATTGGATTTTGGACAGCACAGAGGTGTTTTTTAGAAGGATACATCTGGTTGCAGAGGCCAGCTGTAGTGACTCTCCATTATGAGCCCCTGAGACACCTTTATCTTAGCAAACATCAAAATGACTGTCCTTAGTCAGCCCAAGATACCTCTATGAATTTTAGAATTTCTAAAAGAATATTTCTTTTTTATATACTGTGTTCCCCACAACTGTGTGAGGCAAGCAGGACAAGTATTATTATTTTAATTTTAAATATCAAGGAAATGAGACCCAGAGAGGAAAAAACAATTTACCGAAGGTACAACAGCTTGTAAATGGCAGTCAAGAAATTTAAACCCAGACCTTATGGCTTCAAATTGAATGCCTTTTTCACAATATTTGCTTTATTTTTTATTCATTCAATAGTTTACTTATTCATTCAATGAACATATACCAAATGCTGACTCTGTGCCAGGTAATGGGAGCTCTCATGTTGTTCACAGTCTAGAATTTCCTTTCAGTATCACCTCTTGATGCTACAAAGGATCTAGGGGAGGTGTGTTTCTCTACATATATTAATCACAGGCTCAGTAAATTTCTTCCATTAAGGCCTTGCAGGTTATTTTTCATCCCAACAGAAACATACAGTTATGATATGAATCACTGCTCTTCACAAAAGCCTAATGCCTGGCAAGGTGCCTCTCAAACAGCACATACCAACATCCCCTCAATAAAAAATTTGTCACTTACCAGACCTTCAAACTTAAGACTTTCTGAAGATTGCTGATCTAGGAATACCTGTGAAGTTGACACAAATCTCTCATCATTCCACATCCAGCAATGGCTTTTAGCTACCTAGTACATACAACTCAGACACACTTCTCCCAACACTATCTCATCACCCAGAACTTTTCTGCTTCCCCTTACCACAACTTACCTGCTTTATATCCACATTTCCTTGAAGCTCTCTCTATGCTAAGGAGGTAGTAAAATAATCTCTACTAAAGGTATTCCTCTTGGTTGAACATACTTGCTTTTTCACAGGGCCTCATGTCTTCACAGAATAATTTGCATAGAAGGGATTTCAGGAACCATGGTAGACTAATGATAGGAGAAATTTACAGATAGGAGAAGGGGTTTGGGGTGCCACGTTTAATTCATAGCCCAGGAATAAGTGCATATGTCATTTTTCTGAAAATGAAATAAACCAAGAAATGATTGCCATCCTGTGTGGACACAATGTAGGTATTGAAAGGGGCAGAGGAACATCTGACCAATCAGGCATGGGCCTCACCAATCCTAAAAGGACAAAACCAACAATTGCTTCTTCCTCTTAACACTTCATTCCCATAGCACATCAAGCATTGTCCTCAAATACCTTCTGAATGAAATCTGTATTTATAGCCAAACTTTTGTCAGTATGGTCTCTGGTTACATGTACCTTATAAACAAAAACCAGCCTAAATTGCTTACTTCACTTCTAGCTTCTTCAAGATTTGTCTAAAACCTTGCATTTCAGTGGTAGTTACTATCTCACAAGGCTTATTGGCAAACATTTTTCCATCATTTCAGAAATTTTATATATCATTTAGAACATCACCTTTCAGACCCTCCAGCAATATAAGAGATGACTGGTTCTCCCACAAGCTCACAGCAGCCATCTTACTTCACAGTCTCATTTTTAGGAGTTTAACAAGAACTTCAAAAATGCACTAGTGAGATAAACCTTGGCCACACAGCCTCTTAGCTCTTCTGAGTTTGACGATTTGAAGAAGGGACAGAAAGACACAGGGGGACCTTCAGTTCTACTGGTTCCCAGTCTAATGACTTCCTTTCCAAACTCTATATTCACTCTGATCCAGGGCCTCATTCCTTCACACCTGTCTTACTGAAATTGACATTTACCTTCATCCAAGGTTCTCTTCCTTTTGATCTATTTTATATACTTCTATAAGATTAGCTCTTTTGAAGACATAGCTTTCAGTGCATTATTCCTCTGTTCAAAATCCTTCAGTGACTCTTTGTTTATCTACAGGACAAAGCCCAAACTCTTGAGGCTGGAATTTAAGACCCTCCATGCAATGTGCCCACACTAGCTACCCAACCCTATCTTCACCTACTTCCTCAAATGAGACTTCTGTCCTGCAAAGATCAGCTTTTCATTGTCTTGGGCATATATCATACTTAACTAGAACGTCAGTGCCTTTATTTCAGATTTTCTTTCCCACCAGCTGTACCACAGAATGGCCCCTAATTCTCTTCTCTCTCTATGCAAATCCAACCTTATTGTTCACTACCCTGCTCAAAGCATATTCCTTGCTTTTTTTACTGGACAATTAGTTGCTTGTATTTACATTGTACAATTCAATGAGTTTTTTTCAATTATAGTTGGCATACAATAATATATCAGTTTCAGTTGGATAGCATAATGATCAGAGATCCACATAATTCATAAAATGATCACCCCACTAAATTTAGTACCCCTCTTCCCCCTTACATATTTATTGCAACATTTTAAACAATCATCCCCGTGCTACACTCTACATCTTCATGTCTATTCTGCAACTACCCATTTGTACTTCTTATTCCCTTTGCCCTTTTTTGCTATACCTCAACCCCCTCCCATCTAGTAGCCATCAAAATATTCTCTGTATCTATGAGTTTATTTCCACTTTTGTTGTTGTTGTTTATTTTGTTTTTTGTTTTTTGTTTTTTTTTTTTAGATTTCATATGTACATAAAATTTTGTGATATTTGTCTTTATCTGACCCATTTCATTCAGCACAATACCTTCTAGGTCCATCAAGGCAATATCTTTTTTCATCCCCTTTCTTTTAATCCATGTGTGTCTTTTAATCTGAAGTGAGTCTCTTGTAAGCAACCTCTGTAGGGGCCTTGTTTTCTTATCCATTCAGCCACACTATTTTTTGGCTGGAGCATTTAATTCTTTTCCACTTGAGTTACTTGTTGATAGGAATGTAGTTATTATCATTCTTTATTCACGTTTTGATACATGTTTTTTCTTCTTAAAGAAGTCTCTACAACATTTCCTGAAATACTGACTTGATGATGATAAAATCCGTTAGCTTATTTTTGTCTGGGAAGCTTGTTATCTGTCCTTCAACACTAAATGAGAGCTTTGCCGGATAAAGTATTCTTGGTTGTAGATCTTGGGTTTTCATCACTTTGAATATTTTGTGCCATGCCCTTCTGTCCTGCATAGTTTCTTTTGAGAAATTAGCTGCCAGTCTTATGATGCTCCCTTGTAGGTAACTATCTGCTTTTCTCTTGCTGCTTTTAAGATTCCATCTTTGTATGTAACCTTTGGCATTGGAATTATGATGTGCCTTGGTGTGGGCCTCTTTGGGTTCCTGGTTTTGGGGATTCTCTGAACATCCTGGGGTTTTATGTCTATTTCCTTCACCAGGTTAGGGACGTTTTCCACCATTATTTCTTCAAATCTGATGACACGGATATTTTTACCTTTAATAGTGTCCCATAGGCTCCTTAAATTATTATTATAGTCTTGGCTTCCTTTTCCTCACCATTCTTATTGAGTGTCCTTGGCTTTCCCATCCTCTCTATAGGTCATTTGATTCTCTTTATTCACTCTGTTTATTCCATTTAATATACTTTTCATCTCAGTTAATATGTTCTTCATTTCTGACTGGTCCGCTTTTATAATTTCCATTTCCATTTTTATGTTTTTTTTTAAATATCTTTGTTAAAGTTCTCAATGAATTCCTCTACACTTCCCCTAAATTCATTGAGCATCTTTATAACCAGTGTTTTGAACTCCGCATCTGTTAGATTGCTTGACTGCATTATTTCTGGATCTCTGTTCTGTTCTCTCATATGGTTTCTGCTTCTTTGTCTTTCCATTCTGTTTGCTTTTCTCTGTTTGTTTCTATGTAATAAGCAAAACTCTTAAGTCTCCTGGTCTTATCAGCTTGTTTTTGTGAAATAGGTGTCTAGTGGCACAATCTTAAGAGTGGTTGAGCTGCAGGCCAACTTTATCCCCTGCCTGTGCCCCTCTGGGGCTGCTTGTTAAGATACAGCAAGCAATCCACAGATGCTATGCTTATAGTTACATCAAGAGGCCATACAGGAAACCGTAGCCAGTTGCCGCCAGTGTGAGTCTAGGCGCTGCTCAGCAAAGGGAACCTGACTCAAGGAGGACACACTTGGATGTAGTTTGGGTGTGGCCATGAGTTGGGGAAGGCGGAGTGTCAGGGAATCCTCTGGGCAGAGCGACCTGTTATCCAGTTTGATGACATCTCAGCCACAGCAGCACTGAGTCCACACATTAGGAGTGGGGAGTACTGAACAGGGAAACAATATATACCTCTGGCACTTCTGTACAGAGTGAGTCTCGCCTCTGGCCTTCACTCTGACAACTCAGTATCCTCCTTTAAGTTCCTAGTGCCTTCTGAGCAACCAACCCAGTGCTGGTGCTCAGAGCAAGCAGATCCCATCACCAAAAAGGTCCACTCACAGACATGGCCCCTTTAAGAGGCATCTGCAACTGTCAGCTGCCACTGCTATGGCCTCTATTCCACTCAGCCACTTGGGTCCAGACAGTCTCACATTTTTGCCATTGCAGGGTGATTTTTTATTTTTCTCCCTAGTTGTAAGGTTTGTTCATCTATATCCCAGGCGATATTCCTTGCTGTTTACTCCTTATTTCTGTCACAACTTTGATTGGTCACCAGAGGGATAAACAGAGCCTCTATCATCTACACCATTTTATTCTCTCAAAAGTGCATACCCAATCATCCCAACCCATACATTGAGCACTGTCAGACACCTTCCCAAACCTACAGAATCAGAATCTGTATTTTAACAATATCGTATATACCAGTGATCCCCAACCTGTTTTGCTTCAGGGACTGGTGCTCCTATGAGAATCTAATGCCTGATTATCTGAGGTGGAGCTGAGACAATGATGCTAGCACTGGGGAGTGGCTGTAAATACAGACGAAGCTTCCCTCACTTGCCCACTGCTCACCTCCTGCTGTGAAGCCTGGTTCCTAACAGTCCACAGACCTATACCAGTCCACAGCCCAGTGTTTGGGGACACTAGTTATATACATTACAGTTTTAGAAGCACTGTCCTAAAGAATATGATTTGTACCATTAAAAGAGACAAACATACCTATGACTTCCAATTATGGTAGACTACCACACTCTCTTTTGCTTTTTCCCAAATCCATCTACTTCCCATCTTTACTATATATTCCTTTTAGCTTATGGAGACACAAGAAAATCAAGAATGTTTTTGTCTTCCCAACCATCTATACCCCACAACTAGTCCCTTCCACAACCTTTGTGTCATTTGAAGTTCCAAATTCCCTAGTTTTGATTTAGTCAGGCTTCACTATCTTGGGATCACAATTTCATATGATTAATTTTGCTGCCAGCTAATTATAGGTACACTTATCTACACTGAGCTCCCCTCCCTCAAAGGCAGAATAAATTGCTAACTGGGCCTGTGAACCTTAGCTTAGGAATAAGGAAGTAGTCAGCAAGCCAGGTTAATGTACTTTCCACAGCCCTACCTTATCCATTGTTTTACTTTCTGCAGTGTCAGTTACCTGTAGTCAACTACAGTCCAAAAATGTTGAATAAAAAATTCCAAAAAAATAAAATTCATAAATTTTAAATTGCACATTATTTTGAGTAGTGTAATAAAATTTCATGCCAACCTGCTCCATCCTTCATGGGACATGAATCATCCCCTTGTCCAGCATATTGACAGTGTATCTGCTATCCACCTGTTAGTCATTTAGTAGCCCACTAGGTTGTTCGATTGACTGTCATGGTACAACAATGCTAGGGTTTAAGTAACCCTTATTTTACTTAATAATGTCCCCCAAAGCACAAGAGTAGTTATGCGGGCAATTCGAATGTGCCAAAGACAAGCTGTAAATCACTTCCTGAAGTGAAAAGGTGAAAGTTCTCAATAATAACTTAATAACCAAAGGAAAAAAAAAATGTATGCTGAGGCCACCAAGATCTACAAAAGGAAGGACTCTTCTATCTATGAAATTGTGAAGAAAAGAAATGTGTACTAGTTTTGCTGTTATACCTCAAACTACCAAAATTATGGCCACAATGCATAAGTGCTTAGTTAAAATGGAAAACACGTTAAATTTCTGGGTGAAAGACAGGAACAGAAAGCGTGTTCAAATTGACAACAACATGTTGCACCAGAAAG
>NW_006431382.1:273024-298334 GCF_000325575.1 Pteropus alecto | reverse complement strand
TGAAACAAAGCCATTTATGGCAGTAAAGTCTGGTTACACAGATCGAGGAATAGGTTTGGACTGAAAATATAAAAATTATCAGAGAGGATGCATCCACCAATAAAGAAGCTGCTACTACATTTCTGGTAAGGTTGAAGAAGTTGATTAAGGAGAAAGGATACCATCCAAAGCAAGTCTTCGTATGTATGTATGTATGTATGTATGTATGCATGTATGTATGTATAGGAAAAAAACATAGTATATATAAGGTTTGGTACTATCCACGGTTTCAGATTCCACTAGAAATCTTAGAAAGTATCCCTATGCATAAGAGAGAACTACTATATATGAAAAATAAAGCTAAACCTGGGATAGTGTAGGGAGAGTACTGAGATGCTGTTGTAGAATAGGTTATAGAGGATTTGCTGGAATTAGGCTGACTTCTCTATTTTCAAATCTTTCTATATACCTCACCCTTGCCTGGACTCTAAGAGAAAGTCAGTGCTAGAAAAAATTGACAAAGTTCCCCAAGTATCACCAAAGCAAAAGGAATCCAAACACCTCAGAAGCTTGTTCAGGCTCTTTATACATCCCTTTGAATCTTTCTCCCTTTCATACTTTCTCACTTCTCTTTCCATCTTTTCTGGCTTTTAAAACTTTTGGATTGATGAAAATAGGATTTTTCTCGGGAAAAATATGGTAGAGATCTCCATATCAATGAACACAAAAGTCCTTTTTCTAAAGTCCATATTTCTTTACTATTAAATTACTGTTCTCCCCTTTACACTCCTTATTTCATGATCTGTAATTCTACTGTAGCCAAAATTAATCATTTGAATAAGCTGTAAGGAAGTCAATGTAGTCAATCTGAATCATGAACTGTTTTTTGTTTTTGTTTTTGTTTACCACAATTGGATTTTTATTCTGTCATTCATTATTAATCTAAACTTAGAAAAGCAAGCATTGTGTATATGAGAAGCCCTTATGGAATTTATCACAAATAAAGAAAAGACTTATCAGACATGTATGTAGAGTGCTAATTTTTAGTATACAAAGCAAGTCTAATAGTGCTTGCAAATGTCTGATTCTCCTAGAATCAAAGTATTCTCTTATGCAGGTAAACTATTCTCCTTATTTTGAACTTGTTTGTAACATGACCTTTTCATCACAGACCCCCAGAGAAGTTTCAGCTCAGCTCACATCAGAAAAAACACAAAGTCTAATTCAAAAAAATCTGAAATAATGAATTGTTATTGCAGTAGTTTCCAGAACCAGTAGCAACAGAACTACCTGAGGCGCTTGTTAAATACACAGATTCCCTTGCCCTACTCTAGGTGGAATGAATCAAAATCTTCACATTTAAGGGCTCAGAATCCCCATGTATAAAAAACTTTCTGGGTGGTTTTGAGAACCACAGTTTTAGTTTACTTCTTAGTCACAGTCCTCTTGAATTACCTGATTCTTCACCAGGGCCTTGTTAAACTGGCTGTCATGCAACTACATTCAAGCATATGTCCTCTAGCAGACACCAAGGATATTTCTTGTCTTTTTTACAAAGCTTCAGTAAGCATCTGTTGTGATACTAAAGTTGAATGTCTTTACAAGGGTTTTCCTTTGAGGCCTTTTACCTTCTCTGATTATCATATCCGGCAGCCAGTGAAAGACCTGTCCTCTCCCAGGTAAGAGGCCTAGTTCAGACATCTAGGTTAAACAGCATTGTATGTGACCAGACTGGAAGTCTGCATGCAAAGGTACTAACTATCAATGAAAAAAAGATTACTCAAGGGGGTTGAATCTTTCAAGGTAGCCCATGGATTCAAGAGTAGCGAGAACAAACATCACATGTGATATTCCAAAGTGCCTCCTTTTAAAATTCCTCCAGACAGAAATGCTGGATTCTACAGAAGTTGTAAAAGGAAAATTTGTAAAAGAGGTGAGGTCTGTTTCCAGGGTTCCTCAGTCTCCATGTTCTTTTCCTGCACAATCCATCTGGCAGGGCATGATGCCCTCATGCATCCCACAGTAGTAGCTGATTTATGTGTTTCCCTAGCCTGGACTTGCTTCTGACCTTTCCTTCCTTCTACCTTTGTCCTCTACCTTCAATTTCTGGCTTTCTTTCCTCAAGGTTGTGCTCTCTCTGAGTGGAATGTGGTAGATAAATGCCCTTTGGGGTTTCAGGAAAAGTTCAAATGGAGGCCAATCTGAACTAACCATTCCATAAAAGAGAAGTGATACAGTTATTTTCATTGTGTCCCCTAACATCTATCTAACCCTGACCTCAGACTGAGCCTCCAACACTTAACAAATTGCGGTCTAACCCTGGCAATCTGATAGCAATCAATGGCTGGACACTAAAAGGAACAAAATAAAGTATAATTGATCAACTCAGAGAAATCCCATGGCCCACCAGGAGAGAAACAATTCAAAGGACATATCCTATCTAATTGACTAAATCAGTAGTTTTACCTTACTATAGGAAGAATACCCAGTTATCAACTGTAATTTATAATCCACCAGTACAATATGGGGAGTGAGTAGAGAAGGACAATAGAGTCTCTTATGTAGATAAACAAATAAAATGAATTAAGCAGAGCCTACTCCACCTAGACTTCAGAGCCTCATGGTCAACAATATCAAGATGTGTTTTTTATTGGGTTTACTGACATGCCCCTGATCTGCTCATATTAGAAAAATAGGAACTGAGCCATGGTGCCAGAATATTCATGGAAGTAAATATTTATAAGCAAAATGGACAAAAATGTCAGAGAACACCAACCTTAAGAGCATCCAAATGTGAAACATCCAATATCATTGCCATTCATTGTAGCTTTGAGCTGTTCATAACAGTTCTTAACATAAATTTCAGTTTTCTTATAGCATTATATTTTAAATATGAAAAAAAAATCTGAATGACCTCATGGTGGTTCATTCTGTAATAACTGTTAAGTTAAGCCTGCTATTAATTGTTGGAGACACATTTATGTGTCTTTTTCTAACAATCTCAAAATCCAGTCATTTCTCAGTTAGTTCCTAGATGCTAATCGCTTCTCATAGCTAACACCTCCTATCATATATTATGCTGCTGGGAAGCTCCCCTAGGGATCAGGTGTAACCCTGTCTCCAGCAACTCTATATGCTGACAACAGATGAACTTATAGGTAGAACTCATAAATGATAAAGGAGACCAAACCATGTTCCAGGATGAGCAATTGTAATGATGCAGGACAGAGCAAATTTCTCCTAGTTATGGGAGGAGACCAAGACTTGCACTGAGAGAAGAAGAGGTTCCTGTGGTGGAGAGTGTAGAAAGAATTCAACACACATGTCAAAGTTAGTGTCAAAAGGAAAGTTTATTTAAAAAGGGGTAACACTCCACAGACAGTGTGGGCTCCTCTGAGAGTCAGAGAGTGAGAAAGACCGTGAGAGAGACAGTGAGAGGGACCCTGAGTGCTTGGGGAATTCAGTTTATATGTAATTCTTTAGTCCCTGTGAGTTATAATTTAAAAGACATTGTTAACCCATTTCCTCTAATATGGACATACAGTGAGGAAGTGGAAGAGTATGTAGTGTGAAAAGATGAGAATATGTAGAACGAAAGGCTTGCTGGCACTTCTCAACCTTTAGTCCATAGGTTCCCCATGATTTCAGCTGTAAGGAATGAATGATTTCATTTTGTATAAGGCAGTCACTTAAAGACTCTTGTTTTTCCTGTTTCCCCTTCACAGGTATGAGGAAATGAGTTGTTAGCAATCCCAGCAAAAATCTTCATTTGTTCTGCTGGTGTCCTCCTGGTCTGGTTGCAGGGCTGATCAGCATATTGCAGTCTCTGAATGTAGCTTGATTAACATTTTTAATTCTCTTGCCTCCTCCCTACATTAGTAGCACTCAGCAAAATTAGGAGGGAGGTGGGTGACGTTTGCCTTCACTGACTTTACTGCCCTCCTTCTCTCCCTCTTCTCTGTCTCTATCACATAAGCCAGCAACATAAAGTCTTCCCAACCCCCACCTCTAACTGTCCCTACACCAGAGCAAAGGGCTTTTAGGTATAATCACAAACAAAAACAAAGAAACAGGAAATTTGTGTTCTAATCTGGACTCTATCTAGTTGAATGGCTTTAGGGAAGTCACTTTTTCTTAGTCTCATTATCCTCATTATAAAATGAAAAGAAGGATATCATGGGAACTGAAATTTATAAAGCCCTTACCAATTACAAGGCACTGTGTTTGAGGCTGTTTATGCCATTCATTCTCATAATCTTCCCCAAAAGTTACTACACTGCTTACTTACAGATAATGTTAGTTTCTGAAGGGTTATGTGACTTGCTCAAATCTGCAAAGCCTGTGAGTGGTAAGAGAGGTATTTTCATTTGGATTTGCATATCTGACTGCATTGCTTCTAGAGATTTGGTACAGATGATCCATAAGGCCCCTTCCAGCTTTGACACCTTAAGAGTCTGTAAAATCCTACTATGTATGCAGCTGTCTACTACACCTTTTTAAGGTGCCAGTTCCATAAACATTTGTGAAAAGAACAATGTTGGGTGGCATAAATGAAAGATACTTGAGAAAAAGGCTGTTTGGTGGCTAAATGTAACAGTGAGAAAACCAGAGAGAGGAGACCTAGACAGGTTTTTAAAAGATAGCCAATGTGTCAGCTAATTTAAAAATAGGTGAGGCATGCTTACCTCATCCCTAGAAGAGAAAGAGAAATAAGCTATATGGAAGATAAGATTCTTCAAATCACTACCCTCCACCACCTTCAATAGTAGAAAGGAACTGGTTTGTCTCCAGCAGTTTAATTAACCAAAAGTAGATGCTCTCTTTTCCCGACTGAAATTAGATTGTAAAACACTTCTCAAACTAACTTTGTTTACTTTGTTTTCTTTATGTTATAAGGATACTGGGGCTCAGATGGGTTAAACTCACACTATGCCTCTCTCATCCCTTGCTGTCTGAGCTTTCTAGGCTACAGCATGAACTTCAGATTGGAGAGAGAGTAATAGGATCATTGCAGTGGCCTGAATCAAGATAGTGGCAGTGAAGATAGAGATTTTGGAGGTAGAATCAGCACTATTAAACATCAAGGGTTAGGGAGGGGTAGGTTTACTACTTGTGCAAATAGAAGGATGGTAGAACTAGTCTCTGAGATTGTGAATGCTGGGCAGAGAAGATCCAGAGAGAATAGAAAATTTATAAGTTTTCACAGAATAAAAGTTCTTCTCTTCTGAAAAACCTCCCACCATATCTCCATTGAAATGACTGCAAAGTCATTACTCACATAGGGTTTAAACCTATAATCGAGGTACATATCTTCTCTCCCTAGAATTATTATAATAACCTTCTACCTGATCTTCCATCAAGCCCAGCTCCTTTCCAATCCACCCTCCACACTGCTGTCAGAGGGTTCTAATTCATAAACAAATCTCTTCATACCACTCTCTTGCTTAAAAACCTTCAGTGGCTCCCCATTGCTCTCAGAATAGAGATTCAATACCTTTAAATGATGTACAAAGCATTTTATGAACCCAACTACTTCTCCGGATTCATCTCTCCAAACACACCAGACTATTTGGAGTTCCCAGAGAACATAGAAAATCTTATATTTTTCTGTCTGTTTATGCTGCTCCCTTTACCTAAAATGCTCTCTCCTGCACCACCACCTACTCAGCATTTACAACTCATACCATGTTTACCTTTTCTTTCAAGCTTTTTCTCACCTCCTCACCATGACCTAATTTGTATCCAACAACAAGTACAAGATTCTAATACCTATAGTATGTTATAGCACTTAATCGTATGTAGGTTTGTTCCTTCACTAGATATGGTGCCCTCAAGGACAAGGACTATACACAGAGCTTGGCATAGTTCACTTGTATCAAAGGTCCATTGAATTAATAAATTATGAATGATTAAATGAATAATCAAATAAATTGATGAATGAATGAACAAATGAACGAGGCAACAATAGCAAAAATAAGATACAAGGCACTACATGTTCATAGTGCATCACAGTTTACAAAAGCACTTTAAACTTTCTATCTTATTTGTCCTTGATAATATTTTGAGGCAGAAAAGGCAAAAAAATGTCACCCTATCATTCTATATATGAGAGATTTGTGTGACTTTTGAAGGTCATAGATCAAGTATGTCAGAATTAGAACTAGAACTAAAAGAGCCTAAGTTATTCCAGGATTCTTTCTCCAGTGGCTAATCAAATGCTATAAGAAAGAAAATTATTAGGCAATAGGAGCTTTTTTCTTCCTTTTAGAAACTCCCCTACAAATCAACTTTCTCCATGTATTCAATTAGCAGCCACCTCTGCCAAGTACTCTATGTTTAGACTTTTTGACAGTTGGCACAAAATCAGGTCAGTGTTCCCTGGCCTTGTCAACACTCCTAGAGCACAAGAGCACTGGGCTCAGGAGAAATCTCAAATGTTAAAAGGCTCATTGCAAGTCTCACCGAAAATCAAATACATAACTCGAAAAATATCTCCCATGATCTATGCATGTAGCCATGGTGTCTGACAAATTCAGTTAACTCTGTCATACATCATTCTCCACAGTGTTATTGAGAGAGACATTGTAGTATTGAATTTTAATTACTCAGCTTCTATTGATCTCATCATAATCTGGTGAGAATCATTTGCAAACTGACAGTCCCCTCAGGAGACAGCACTATTACCTAATGATAAATCTCACAGTGTCATTTGATAAAAGGTTGAGATTTTTTCTTTCCCACACACAAAAAAAACCTTTTTACCAGCAAATTCTCATACTGAAACCGAAATAATGCACACAGTTGTTAACTTAAGCTGAGGTAAGTAGAACCTGATTTGTGGCATCACTGCCTCTCTCCATCATTACTCCCACTCTGGTTCATCAATACCTTCACACACCCTCCCCCGAGTTTATGCTAGGATTTCTCAACCAAGCCCCTTCCTCCCCTACCATCATAACCTACTGACCTAATATTCATAATATTCAATTATGGGCCCAATGATCTAGGCTAAGAACTCTTTGCTGGTAAGAATCAATGGTGATAATTTTTGCACTCTCACAAATGTCCTCAAAACCTCAACACAGAGGAGTAAGAAATGTTGAGAATATCAGGTCCTTGACCAATGGCTAGGGAGACATTGGGAAAAGAAGTACCCCAAGGTGCAATTTAAACTTCACCATCAAAGCACTCTAAAGGACTAGCCCAAGAAGATATGGTCACCTAGCTAGTCAGTGAGTCAGCCAATAAATATTTTTGAAAGCTGATTATGTGCCAGAAACTATGCTAGAGAGGCCCTGGAGGATACAGTGGTAAACACAATATAATGTACTCTAACAAAATTCGACTATATGGCTGCAATTAATTTATTAAATAATTAAAACATGTAATAGGCTATGAGGGACAAATAAAATGGGACTCTAACCTAGTCTGGGAGGCCAATGATTAAGCTGAGAAATGAAAAGTGAGTTGATATTATCTGGATGAAAAATGAGACCGGGAGAGACAATAGTGTAGAAACACTCTGGGCAGAGGAATGACTATAGACAAAAGCAGCTCAGAACGTAAAAGGGGCATGGTAAGGGAGAGGTAGTAGCAAGGTAGGGTGCTGAATATGGTTGGTACCAAGTGGAAATAGTGCTGTGGCCACTGCTAATAGATGCTTGCAAGGCTGCTTGCAGTAGGTATGGCTGGTAGGTATGGTTGCTGGTGAAGAAAACTGTCAATGAATAGTTGTTGGTGATAGGCATGGAGTGTGGGATTAGAGCTGAGCCGTAACTATGGCTGCTAGTAGGCATGGCAGTTATTAGTAGGTGTGGTATGTGTGTCATGGCTCTGGTGGTGGACATCACTTATGGTGGTGGGCATCAGAGTTGACGATAACTTATGGTGATGTCTCTGTTCAGTTGGCATAAAGAGAAAGAAGTAAGAATCCAACCTGTTTTTCCTAAATGGCTATCCAGCTTATCCAACATCATTTATTGACTAAAACATTTTTTATTCTATAATTTGAAATATGTATCACCTTTACAATATGTTAATTTGTCTGATATATCTGGGTCTATTTCTAGATTATTTATATTCTTACACTGTTTTCTGTGTCTATGGATGGGCCAGTATCTTACAGTTTTAATTACTATAGCTTTATAATAGATTTAATATTTGATAAAGTTAGCTCTCCAATACTACTTTTTTAAAATATTTTTAATGCTATTCTTTATTTTTTTCTCCCTCTTCCTCCATACCCTTCCCTCTCTAGTAACCACTAGTCTATTGTCTATGTCCATGAGTCTCTGTTTGTTTCTCCTGTTCATTTGTTGCTTTTAGGTTTTGTATCCCACATACAAGTGATATAATGTCGTCTTCAATTTTTTCTGTCTGGCTTATTTTCTTAGCATGATTATCTAGAGGTTCATCTACATTGCTGAAAATGGCAGTATTTCATCTCATCTCATGAATGAGTAATATTCCATTGTATATATGTACCACCGCTTCTTTATCCAATCATCTATCCTAGGGCACTTCTGTTGCATCCATGTCCTGGCCACGGTGAATAATGCTGCTATGAACATCAGTGGGAAAACATATTTTCAGATGTGAGATTTCAAGACTTTGGGGTAACTGCCCAGTGAGGGATTGCTAGATCACATGGTAAATCAATTCTTAGTTTTTTGAGAAACCACCATACTGATTCCAATTGTGGCGGTACCAAGTTGCAGTAACACCAGCAGTGTATAAGGGTTCCTTTTCCTTCATATCCTCTCCAACATTCGTTATTACTTGTCCTGTTGATAACAGCTATTTTAACAGGTGCGAGATGGCATCTCATTGTGGTTTTGATTTGAATTTCCCTAATAGCTAGTGATATGAATATCTTTTCATATGTTTGTTGGCCATTTGTATGTCCTCTAGGGAGAAGTGTCTGCTCAGGTCCTCTGCTCATTTACTGATTGAATCATTTGTTTTGTTGTTGTTGTTATTGAGTCGTATGAGTTCTTTGTATATTTTGGATATTAGGCCCTTATTGGAGGCGTTGTTTGCAAATATGTTTTCTCATTCAGATGGTTGTCTCTTTACCTTGTTGATAATTTATTTTGCTGTGCAGAAGCTTTTTAGTTTAATGTAGTCCCATGCACTTATTTTAACTTTTACTTCCTTGTCTTTGAGGTCAAATTCATAAAATCCTCTTTAAGTCCAAGATCTTTGAGTTTAGTTCCTATGTGTTTTATTTTTTGTGTTTTTTTGTTTGTTTGTTTGTTTTCCTACAAAATTTACCATTTCAGGTCTTATATTCAGGTCCTTAATCCATTTTTAAGCTAATTTTGATGTGTGCTGATAGACGACAGTCTAGTTTCATTCTTTTGCATGTGGCTTTCCAGTTTTCCCAATACTGTTTATTGAAGAGTCTTTCCATTCTCCAATCCATGTCTTTGGATTATTTGTCAAAAATTATTTGCCCATATAAGCATGGATTTACTTCTGGAATCTCGATTCTGTTCCACTAGTGTGAGTGTCTGTATTTTTGCCAATACCATGCCATTTTGATTATTGTTGCTTTGCAGTATTATCTCAAGTCAGGCAGAGCGATGCCTCCAACCTCGTTCTTTATTCTCAGGATGGCTTTGGCAATTCTTTGTCTTTTGTGCTTCTTTATTCTATTTGAGCTAACTTTATTCTATTTCTTTAAAAAATGCCAATGGGATTTTGATGGGAATTGCATTAAATCTGTATAATGCTTTAGGTAATAAAGTCATTTTAAATATGTTGTTTCTGCCAATCTAAGAACACAGAATATCTTTTCATTTCTGTGTATCTTCTTCAATTTCTTTTAAAAGGGTCTTATAGTTTTAATTATACAGGTCCTTCATATATTTTGTTAGATTTACTCCTAGGTATTTTATTCTTTTTGTTGCAATTGCAAAAGAAATGATTTTTCCATTTCCTACTCTAACACTTCATTATTAGAGTATAGGAACACTATAGAATTTTAAGCATGGATTTTGTATCCAGAAACTTTACTGTATTTTCTTATTGTTCTTGTGGATTCTTTAGGGTTTTCTATATAGAGAATCATGTCATCTGCAAATAATGACAGTTCGACTTCTTCATTTCCTATTCAAATGCCTTTTATATATTTCTCTTGTCTGATTGCACTCGCTAAAACCTCCAATGTTATTTGAAAAACAGTGGCAATATTGGACAGCTTTGCCTTGTACCTAAATCTTAGAGGAAAGTTTTTTAGTTTTTCACCATTAAGTATAATGTTGGTTGAGGGTTTGTCATAGATGACCTTTATTATGTTAAGGTAATTTCTTTTTATACTAACTTTGTTAAGTGTTTTGATCATAAATGGATGCTGTACCTTGTCGAAGGTTTTTTCTGCATCTATTGATATGATCATATGATTCTTATATTTTAATTTCTTTATGTAGTGTATCACATTAATTGATTTGCATATGTCGAACCATCCCTGTGCCCCTGGAATGAAGCTCGGCTGAGTTGGCCTCATAAAATGAGTTGGGAAGTATTGCCTCCTCTTCGATTATTTGGAAGAGTTTGAGGAGAATAGGTATTAAAACTTCTTTGAATGTTGAGCAGAATTCACTGGTGAAGCCATCTGGTTCTGGACTTTTACTTTTTGGTCAGGTTTTTGATGATCGTTTCAATTTCCATACTGCAGATCAATCTATTTCAATTTTCCAGTTCTTGATTCAGTCTAGGAAGGTTGTATCTTTCTAAGTACTGGTCCATTTCTTCTCAGTTATTAAATTTGGTATTATATACTTTTTCATAGTAATTTTGTATGATCATTTGTATTTCTGTGGTGTCTGTCATCATTTCTCTTCTTTCATCCCTGATTTAGTATGTGTCCTTTCTCTTTTTACTTTAGTGAGTCTAGCCAGAGTTTTGTCAATTTTATTAACTTTCTCAAAGAACTAGCTCTTTTTTTCGTTTATTTTTTCTATTGTTTTTTTGTTTGTTTGTTTTGTTTTCATTTTCATTTATTTTTGCTCTAATTTTCATTAATTCTATCCTTCTACTTATTTTAAGCTTCAGTTGTTCTTCCTTTTCTAGTGTTTTAAAATGAAGAATTAGGTTGTTCATTTGGGTTCATTCCTGTTTTTTGAGATAGGTCTGTAATTATATGAAATTTCCTCTAACGACCATTATTGCCATGTCCCAAAATTTTTGTTATGTTGTACCAGTGTTATCATTCATTTCCATGTATCTTTGATCTCTCTTTTTATTTCTTCTCTGACCCAGTTGTTCTACAGTAGCAATCTCGATGTATTTGTTGTTCTTCCCACTTTCGTTTTACAGTTGATCTCTAGCTTCAAAGAATTATGATCAGAGAATATTTTTGGTATGATTTCAACTCTCATATTTTTTGAGGTATCTCTGTGTTCAAGTATGTGGTCAGTCCTCGAGAATGTTCCATTTGCTCTAGAGAAGACTGTACAAGCAGGTGATTGGGGATGAACAGCTCTGTAAATGTCAATTATGTCCAGTTGATGTAACGTGTCATTTAAGGACTTTATTTCCTTATTGATTTTCTATGTGGATGATCTGCCCATGTCTGACAGTGGGGTATTTAGATCACCTGCTACAATAGTATTTTGGTCTGTTTCTCCCTTTAGTTCTGTTAGTAATTGCTTTATATATTTTGGGGCTCCCTGATTGGGAGCATAAGTATTAATAAGTGTTATTTCTTCTTGGTACATAATTCCCTTTATCATTATGAAGTGTCCCTCAGTATCTTCCTTTACCTTTTTTTAAATTTTGAACTCTATTTTGTCCACTATTTGTACCACTACTCCTGCTTTTCTCTCAATACCATTTGCTTGGAATATCATTTTCCACCCTTTCACTTTGAGTCTATATTTGTCTTTGCAACTGAGATGTGTCTCCTGGAGGCAGCATATGGCTGAATTTTGTTTTTTTGATCCAATCTGTAACTTGTGCCTTTTTATGGGTGAGTTCTGTCCATTTATATTTAGGACAAGTATTGAAATATGAGGTTTTCCTATAACCATTTTATGTTTTTCTTTCCGATATCTCGGTGTTTCCATTGATTCTTTACACTTCTGTGTCTTTTTTGTTTGTTTCATTGTTTTTTTTTTGTTGTTGTTGAGTTTTGTTAGTTTTCTCTCCTGTCCTTCTTGTTTTATGTTATATATTTCAGTTCTGAATTCTTGGATTGGGATTACTATCACAAATATGTAAAGGATAGTTATATATATAATACAGTCATTGTTTTTTTCTGTGTGTGCCTTATCTCCATTCCTCTTTGCGAATTTTGATCTTTGAATCCTCTTCTTTTCATTCATTGTTGTCTCAATTTGTCCCTATGTATACTGAACGTTCATTACTGTCTTGTTATCTATAATAAGTCTCTTCTTATTGTTTAAGCTTATAACGCCTTGTTCTTAGTAAGGGTTGCATTCCTCTCCTCTCTGCCTGCTAGTTGCCTTACTCCTAGTTATGCTTTTTTTTTTTCCATTTTATTTTAGATGATCTGATCTCTTTCAGTATTTCCTGTAATGCTGGCCTTATAGTGGAGAGTTCCCTCAATTTTTGTATGTCTGGAAATGTCTTTATTTCTCTTTCATACCTAAAGGAGAGTTTTGCTGGATACATTATTTTCGTCTGGTAGTTCCTTTCATTTAATAGTTTCAATATTTGATTCCATTCATTTCTGGCTTCTATGTTTGGGCTGAGAAGTTTTATGATAATATAATGGATTTTTCTTTACAGGTTGACGTCTTCGTTTCCCTGGCTGTCCTGTGAATTCTTTTATTGTCATTGATTTTTGATAATTTTCATACAATGTGGCTTGGAGAAGTCCTTTTGGTTTGAGATAGTTAGGTGTTCTGTTGGCTTCTTGTATTCCAAGCTCCGGATCATTCCTTAGATTTGGGAAATTCTTGTCATCTATTTGTCTGCATATGCTTTCTAATCCCTGCTCCTTTTTCTCCCCTTCGAGAATGCCCATTATTCTTATGTTTTTTCTCTTGATCGTATCAGCTCGTTCTTGTATTTCTCTTTCCTTATTTTTAATTCTTCGGTTTCTCTCTTCTTCCTTCTGATTTATTTCTAGATTTCTTTATTCAATGTCACTGACCCTTTCCTCCATTTGGTCAACTCTATTTTCCAAGCTTGCTGTTTCATTTTTCACCTCTTTTCAGTGTGTTCTTCATCTCCAGAAGTTCTATTTGGTTCTTTTTGAGGGTTCCAATCTCCTTGCTAAAGATGTCATTCTGTTCTTTTAGCTGTTTTTTTCAATTCCTAAAATTGTTGATATGAATTTTTTTGGATCTCATTCTGTTTTTTCAGAATTACCATCCTGAATTCGCTGTCATTTAAGTCACATATTTCTATGTCTATAAGCTTATTTTCTGGAGATTTATCTCTTCCTTTCTGAACTGCTTTGTTATCTTGGTTGTTCATGGTTTTTAATGGACTATTTCTCTGCCTGGCCATTAATGGAAGTGTGCTCAGCAGTTTTTCTCCAGAAAGATTTATTATATAAAGGTCTCTCTTTAGCCCATTATGAAGAATGCATTTTTCTTTTCCTTTTGGTAGGTGGCATTTATGTCTCTTGGATCCCTGCTTTATATAAAGTCTTAGTAATGCCTTTTTTTTTCCTAATAGATATTCTGCCATGCCTGATACCCTCAGTCTCAGTTCCTGTCAGTTTTAGTGACAGTTTTGGTAGCGTTTGCTCAGATTCCCCTGGGGCTCTGCATTTTTGGTTCCATAGAATATGGGGGTAGGGGCTTTTGGATTGGGGGATTGAGGTTGCAGCTCAGCCTTGGTTTTGTAACCTCAGCTGGTACAAATCAATTGTTATTTCTCTGCTGTCCCCGCTTCTCTGCTTTGTGCCCTGGTGCCTGGTCACTGCCGACTGCTGCATGGAGCTCACAGCTCTCCAAGGCATAGCTGTTCAGGGAACTTGCTGCACCTTCTCCCTCAGCCTCCTCCTACAGGGAGCTCAGGCTGTGAGAGGCAGCTTCTTTGTTTCTCCTCGTCTACCACCCGACACTTGGGGTTCTGACTAGTGGTAACTCTTATACGCAGATCCCACACTCAGATGTGCTGGTGTGCCATTTGGGTGTTTTTTGTTGAGTTTTAGATGTTCAGCTTATTGTTGTTTCAAGGGGAGAGATCCAGGGTTGTCTTTTCCTCTGCCATGTTTCTGACATCACACCATCTTATCTTTGATAATAGGAATTGGTTGATATTGTCTTTCATAATTTCTAGCAAGTTCCACCTGCCACCCCATTCTCTTGCCGCTGTAATTCATGCCTTATGCAGCTGTGCCACCAGTTCCAAAATTCTTTTCTTCCTTCATGTGTCATCATGCTATTTATATTCCATTAACTCTGATGAATTTCATGTTGCTTCCAAATATGCAATTTACAAGTGTGAATCACAGCAGTGCTTGTTGCAGATCACACTTCCAACCTTACTCCCAATATTTGCTCTGGAATCTATGTCCTTTTTTGTATTTACTGTCTCTTTGTTGATGTCCTCAGTGAGATCATCTATTATTCCCCTAAGTTCATTGAGCATCCTTATAACCAGTGTTTTGAACTCCATCTCTGGTACATTGCTTGTCTCCATTTTCTTTCGTTTTTTTTTTTTTCCTGTAGTTTTATCTTATCATTTTGTTTGCAGTATGTTTCATTGTTTCTCATTTTAGTCACCTCTAAACTGTTTGTTTCTATGTATTAGGAAAATCTGTGATGTTGTCCAGCCTTGGCCAGATTGCCTTATGTAGTAGGTGTCTTATATGTCCCAGTTGCATAGTTTCCCTGATTACCTGGGCCAGGAGCTCCGGGAATTTTCTTTGAGCGTGTTGTATGTGTTCTCTTGTTGTAGCTAAGCCTTGATCACTATTAGCACATCAGTATGTGGGACTGACTCTTGGACTGACCGGCTGTGAAATTGGCCATGCCCACAGAATATGAGCTGCTGTATGAGGACTGACTACATGAAATGAGATTCATCCCAGCAGTCTCGTGTACCTGTTGAGACCACCCTTTACATGTGCCACTTGTAGTTCTAGTTAGGTGGTGCTCTGTTGTGGTCTGATGCCAGCTTTGTGTGTTTTGGTTTTGTAGCCCCTTGGCGGGGGGGCTTCCATGTAGGCCAAAGTCAGCTGCTGCCTTTGATTGTTTGGGGCTACATGGTAGGAGCTACAAAGCAATCCATGGATGGTTGCCACCTATGCTGGATCCGGAGGCAAGTGAGAGAGACCACGCTGTGAACCTAGATCGCTTACCGCTAGTACTAGGCCTGGGGATAATTAGAAAAAGATCAGTGCACTTCAAGGCCTGTGGCTGCTTGCCAGATGCCCATATGACTCTGCAGATGGTAGCGCCTTTGGTTGGTATGTGAGTTGGGTGGGACAGCGACCCAGTGAGTCACTGGGGTAAAGTGAGAGAATTTCACTTGGCCAATGTAGAGTCAGGTTTCATACCAGTGCCAATCTGCAGCTTCCTGTAAAATTCTCAGATTGCAGCATGACTAGCCACTCTCCACTTAAGGCCAGGAGACCCCTGTGATCCTCTCAAGAGATACTGCAGCTTGGGCTGGCACCAGTGGCCTGTCACCAAAATTATTCCCCTAATTGTGTAATCCATGCATGGGTTATGTGAGCTGAGGGCCACTGCATGCCAAAAAGTGTGCAGCTCAGGAGAGGCATAATGTGGGTCTGACTTCTTGGCAATGGGCTGCCATGGGCAATTTGTGGTGTGGATGTGGCAGTGCCCCAGGGAGACACGGAGTGGGGCGAGTGGATATCATCAGGCCAATGCAGTTTCAGAATTGGCCATGTGGGAGGAGGGTTCAACACAGGCAAGATGATGCCAATCTTCAGATTGCCCTGGAGAGGGGCTGACAAAGGAGCAATAGTGCTGTCCCCTCAGCCCTCGCCCTGGCACCATAGAACTCAGGCTTTTCCCACATGTCTCTGGCACCTCCTGAGCCACTGACCCTCTGCTGGAGCCCAGCGTGAGTGTCTCTAAGTGAGTGAGTCTGTGCATAGGCCCTTTAAGGGGAAGTCTGGGTTTTCACATTCCTTCTGTCTCACCCAGAAAACCAGAATCCCCACAGTTTTTTAAAGTCAGATTTTGTGGGAACTCCTCTTCCTGAGACTGGAACCCTGGGCTGGGAAAGGACTTGTGTGGTGCTAGGTCCCTTCATTCCTTTTGGGGACCTCTGCGGCCACAGTTTTCGTCTTGCCACTTAACCATCACATGTGGGTGCAGGACTAGCCATCTTCTTGTCTCTGCTCCTCTTACCAGTCTCATGTGGCTTATTCTTTATAACCTTGTATGTATGTGTGATGTTCATTTAGACTTCACATGTTTCTCCATGTTTTATGTTTTATAATTTAGTTGTAATGCGGTCATGGAAAGAGGTGAGTCCTGCTTTTATCTAGCCCACCTTCTTGACCATAACCTGAAAGATAGAAATCGTATGATCATATCAATCAATGCAGAAAAACTGTTGGATAAAATCTAGCATCCATTTATGATAAAAACTCTCAGCAAAGTCAGAATACAGAAAATGCACCTCAACATAATAAAGACCATACATAACAAACTCACGACTAACATCATAGTCAATAAGAACAAGCTAAAAGTGATTTCCTTAAGATCAGGAATAAAACAAGGATGTCCAATTTCTTCACTTTTATTCAACATAATATTGGGAATACTAGCCACAGCAATCAGATGAGAAAAAGAAATAAAAGGCATTTAAATTGAAAGGAAAATAGTAAAATTGTCATTATTTTCAAATGACATGATACTATATATAGAGACCCCTAAAATTTCCATAAGGAAACTGTCAGAACTGAAAAAAGAACTCAGTAAAGTAGCAGAATAAAAAATTAATATTCGAAAGTCTGTTGCATTTTTATACACCAATAATAAACTATCAGAAAGAGAATTTAAGAAAACAATTTTATTTACAATGGCATAAAAAATACCTAGGAATAAATTTAACCAAGGAAATAAAAGACATGGACTTGAAAAAAATATATCTTTAAAGAAAGAAATTGAAAAAGATAGAAATAAATGGAAGCAAATACTGTGTTTATGGATAGGAAAAATTAACATTGTTAAAATTTCCATACTACCCAAAGAAATCAATAGATTCAATGCAATCTCTATTAAAATACCAGTGACATTTTTCACAGATTAAGAACAAATAATCCTGAAATCTATATGTAACCATAAAAGATCCCGAACAGCCATGGTAATCTTGAGAAAGAAGAACGAAGTTGGAGGTATGACACTACCTAATATTAAAGTATACTACAAGGCTATAGTAATCAAAACAGCATGGTATTGGTATGAAAGCAGACACATAGATCAATAGAACAGAATAAAGAGCCCAGAAATAAACCCACAACTATATGGTCATTTAATCTATAAAAAAGGAAACATGAATATATACAATAAAGACAGTCTATTCAATAAATGGTGTGGAGAAGACTGGACAGATACATGCAAAATTAAAACTAGACCACCTTCTTATACTATATACAAGAATAAATCCAAAATTGATTAAAGACTTATATTTAATATCTCAAACCATATAATTCCTAAAAGAAAACTTAGGCAGTAAACTCTCTGACATTGTCCTTAGTAATATATATATATTTTTTATATATCTTCTAGGTCAAGGGAAACAAAAGAAAAAAAACTTAAAAAATGAGACTAAATGAAACTAAAAAGTTTTCGCACGATAAAAATAAAACTCAACAAAATGAAAACACAACCTAATGAATGGAAGAAGATATTAGCCAAAAATACATCTGATAAGGGGTTAATATCCAAAATTTATAAAGAACTTATATAACTCAACACCAAAAAAAAAAGTCAAATAATCCAATTCAAAATGAACAAAAGACTTGAATAGATATTTCTCCAAAGAAGAAATATAGATGGCCAATAGACATATGAAAGCATGCTCATGTCCATAATTATCAAGGAGATACTAATTAAAACCCCAATGAGATATCACCTAATACCTGTTAGAATGGCTATCATCTACCAATCAAAAACAAGTGTTGGCGAGCATGTGGAGAAAAGAGAACTCTCATGCACTCTTGGTGGGATTGCAAATTGGTACAGCCACTATGGAAAACAGTATGGAGGTTTCTCAAAAACTTAAAAATACAAATATCTTATGTCCGAACAATTCCACTTCTGGGTATTTATTCAGATAAAACCAAAACACAAATTAAAAAAAAAAAAAAAACATATTCACCCTTATGTTCACTGCAACACTATTTATAGTAGTAGCCAAGATACAGAAGCAACTTAAATGCCCATCTATGACAATTAGGTTAAAAAGTTGTGGTACGTGTATATAATGCAATACTACTCAGCCTTAAAAAGTGAAATCTTACAAGTTGCAACAACATGGATGGACCTAGAGGGTATTATGATAAGTGAAATAAATAAGACAGAAAAAGACAAATATCACATGATTTCACTTATATGTGGAATCTAAAGAACAAAATAAATGAACAAAATGAAAACAAACTCATACACACAGAGAACAAACTGGTGATTGCAAGATGGGAGGGTGTTTGGGGGCTGGGTGAAAAAGTTGAAAGGATTAAAAAGTACAAATTGGTAGTTGCAAAATAGTACAGCATAGGGAATATAGTTAACAATATTGTAATAACTATGTACAGTGCCAGATGGGGACTAGAGTAATTGTGAGGATCAATCCGTAAATTATATAAACGTCTAATTACTATTCCGAACACCAGAAACTAATATACAATAATATTAAATGTCAATCTTAATTGAAAAAGAAAAGAAAAAGAAAATGTAATACAGAAAAAATATTAAGAAAATATTACAAAGGGCACAAGCATGTCCCTGGCTCTGGCCAGCACTTGAGCGGCAGCAAGCATTCTGCATCCTTGGGAAGTTGTCTCCCAAGCCCCAGGGACTCAATCTCCTCCTCCTGAGCCCTGCACACTCCCCAGCCTGCCCAGAGCTGGGATCTGCCAGCAGTTCCTCCTGGGGGCATCACTGCTTGCTGTCTGAAGCCAGTGAATCTCCACTTCCCTGCACAGCACACTCTTGGCCTGGCCAGATACCCTACACACCCCGGAGTCAGTGAGGGCCCAAAGCAATGGATGTCTGGGACCCTACAGAGCTACTGCTCAGCCTGTGAAGATCAGCAGAGGTGCAGGCTGTGCTCTGAGCCTAGGTGCCAAGGCCATGTGCCTCGCCCACTGTGGGACCCTGTACCCCTTCTCCAGGGAGCGGCATAGACAGGAGTTATGCTTTGCTGCAGGTGAGCTTATCATGCTGCAGCAGGTCCTGGATGGTGGCTTGTGGGAAGGCAAGAAGGAGGACAGACTCCGCAGCTGGTTCCCAGCGAGCTATGTGCACTTGCTGGAGAAACCTGGAATGGTCCCCGCTCCACCAGGTGCTCCTTGCTGAACAGACTATCATTCTACAACCTGGCTGGCAAAGTTACTTTTCTCCTCAGGGGCAGCGTTACTATACCAACACAACCACCAATGTGGAAGATTGTTAGACCTTAAAGCTTACTGTTGAGAACTCGGCAAAATGGCGTAGATGATGGAAGCTTCACTCATCCCTTTTTGCAACCACATTAAAGGTGAGATGAAAACACTGAGTAAACAACAAGCAGAGTCACATGGGATCTAGATAAACGGAAGTCATATAACAGGGGAGAGAAATAAGAAATCACCTTGCAACGGAGTTAGGACAGGGTGAAGACACGAGGATGACTGGTCCTCAGCTGCTAAGTGGGACAGAGGCTGTGGCAGCAGCAGTGGCAGCTGCAGATGCCTCTTAAAGGAGCCGAGTCCACAACCGAACTTTTGTAGTGACAAACCTGCTCGTTCTGATCACCAGCACCAGGTCAGCTGCTCAAGGGTCAACAGGGACTTACAGGGGGGACACAAAGTTATCAAAGTGAGGGAGAGAGGCAAGGCTTTCTACATGGCAGAAGTGCTGGTGGAATCCATTGTTCCTCTGTTGAGCCTTCCCACCTTCCAGTTTATGAGGCAGCACCGCCCTAGCTGAAATGTCATAAAAATGGATAACAGAGATCGCTCTGCCCAGAGGATTCTCTGTAACCCTGCCTTCCCCAAATCACAGCCCCACCCAAGCTACATCCAGGTGTGTACTCAGCGATTCAGGTGCTCCTTGCTGAACAGTTCCAAGACTCACACTGGTGGCAGCTGACTTCAGTTTCTGGTGGGGTTTCTTGAGACAACTATAAGCACAGTATCTTAAAAGGTGGCGCCGGAGGGGCATAGGCTGGGACTAAACTGGGCCTGCAGCTGGAGCCCTCTCAGAACCGTGCCACTGGACACCTACTACACAAAGCCATGTAATAAGACTGGGAGACTTAGAAGCTTTGGTTATTACATTTAAAAAAAGTCTTAGAAAGGCAGCCAAAGTGGAAAGACAAAGAAGCAGAAACCATATGAGAGAACAGAACGGAGATCCAGGAATAATGGAGTCAAGCAATCTAATAGATGCAGAGTTCAAAACACTGGTTATAAAAAAGCTCAGTGAAATTTAGGGAAGTGTAGATGAACTCAGTGAGAACTTTAACAAAGAGATGATAAAACATAGAAATGGAAATGGAAATTATGAAAAGGAATCAGTCAGAAATGAAGACTACGTTATATGAGATGAAGAGTATATTAGAGGGAGTCAACAGGGTGGATGAAGAAGAGGATCAAAACACCTATATAGAGGATGGGGAAGCCAAGGACCCCCAGCCAGAATGGCAAAAAAAAAAAAAAGGATCCAAGAATATAATAATAATAATTTAAGAAGCTTATGGGATAAAATTAAGGGTAACAGTGTCTGTGTCATAGGGGTACCTGAAGAGGGGAATATATATTTGAATTAATAATGGAAAATTTCCCTAACCTTGTGAAATAAATAGACATATAACTCCAGGAAGCTCAGAAAGTCCCCCCAAAATGAACCCAAATAGAGTCACACCAAGACACATCATAATTAAAATGCCAAAGGTTAAAAACAAAGAAAGAATCTTAAAAGTAGCAAGAGAAAAGCAATTAGTTACCTACAAAGGAGCTCCCCTAAGACTGGCAGCTGATTTCTCAACAGAAACTTTGCAAGACAGAAGGGTTTGGCACAAAATACTCGAAGTGATCTACAACCAAGAATACTTTATCAAGCAAAGCAAAGCTATCATTTAGAGTCAAAAGACAGATAAAGAGCTTTCCAGACAAAATAACTAAAGGAATACAAAGCCATTATTATAGGAATTGTAATTGTTGGAATTGTTAGAGGGGCTTCTTTAAGAAGAAAAGAAAATGTATCAAAATCATGAATAAAAATGGTAATAACTGCATATTTATTAACACGTACCTCAAATGGAAAAGAGTTAAGTGCTCCAACCAAAAGATAGGGAAGCTGAATGGATAAGAAAACAAGACCCCTACATATGTTGCCTACGAGAGACTCACTTCAGATTAAAAGACACACAAACTAAAAGTAACAGGATGAACAATGATATTTCATGATGGAGCTAGAGGGTAGCGTGCTGAATCAATTAGAGGAAGACAAATGCCATATAATTGCACGCACATGTGGAATCTAAAGAACAAAACAAACAACAACAAAAACAGAAACAAACTCATAGATACAGAGACTATTTTGAGGGCTACTAGATGGGACAGGGGTTAGAGAGGATGGTGAAAAAAGACAAAAGGATCAAGTAGTACAAATGGATAGGTACAAAATAATCATGGAGATATAAAGTGTAGCTTAAGGAAAATAGTCAACAATGTTGTAAAAACTATGTAATGGAGAAGAGAAGTACCTGATTTAGTGAGCTGACCACTTCGTGAGTTATATAGATCATTACGCTGTACAACTAAAAGAAATATATTATTGCATACCAACTATAATTGAAAAAAAATTGAATCATACAATGTAAATATGACCAACTAATTGTCTATTATACTTCGATAAACCTGGGGGAAAGCTTACATTTAAAAAAAATATTATGATAAACTTTTGCTGATAAAGATGACAACTTAGGTAAAATTGACAAATTATTTTAAATATGGAAACTACCAAAGCTCTCTCAAAGATAAATAGATAACCTGAATAATTTAACTGCTATTAAAGAAATTGAATTTGTAGTTAAAAATTTTCCTAGAAAGAAAACTTCAGGCCCATATTGTTTCAATGGAGAATTCTACCAAATACTTAAAGAAGAAAATATACCAATTTAATACAAACTCTTCTAGAATATTGAAGTGGAAGGAGTACTTGCCAACTCATTCTATGAGGCCAGCATTCCTATTACCAAAGCATAACAAAAACATTACAAGAAACGAAAACTGCATACCAATATCTCTCATGAAAAGATATATTATCAAGAAAATGTAACAATGGAAATCCAACATATATAAAAAAATAATAATAATACAACATGCCCAAGTGGTGTTTAT
Source organism: Pteropus alecto (assembly GCF_000325575.1). Taxonomy (NCBI): domain Eukaryota; kingdom Metazoa; phylum Chordata; class Mammalia; order Chiroptera; family Pteropodidae; genus Pteropus; species Pteropus alecto. Next base: position 275,848 of record NW_006431382.1, on the reverse strand, counting down.
CCCAGTATTGCAAGGTTGATTTAACACTGGAAAAATCAATCACAATAAGTCGCCATATTAAAATACTGAAAAAGAAAAACATAATCATGTCAAAAGTTGCAGAAAATACATTTGATGAAATCCATGATCCATTCCTGAGAAAGTTTAGCAAAATTGGCAAATAATAAAACTTACTCTATCTAATAAAAGGCATCTTACAAAAGTCTATAGGAGATCTAAAAATGGTGTAGATGATAGAAGATTTGTTCATCCCTCTTGTGACCACATCGAAGTTGGGGCAGAAACACGGAGCAAAAAGCAAGCAAAGTCTCCTGGGATCTAGATGAATAGAAGCACTACAACTAGGGAGAGAAATAATTCATCAACCTGTAATGGTAGAAAGTAGGAGGGGATGAAGACGCGAGACTGCTCGGTCCTGAGCCGCTGACTGGGACAGAGGCTATGGCAGCAGCAGCTGGCAGATGCAGATGCCTCTTAAAGGAACTGAGTCCAAGACTAGACTTTTGTGGTAACAGAATTGTTCACTCTGAGCACCAGCAAGGGTCAGCTGCTTAGGGTGGCACCAGGGAATTACAGGGGGACGCTGAATTGTTGGAGTGAGGGCCAGAGGTGAGGCTTTCTTCTGGGAAATCAAAGAAGCAAAAACCATATGAGAAAACAGAATAGAGATCCAGGAATAATGGAGTCAAGCAATCTAATAGATGCAGAGTTCAAAACACTGGTTATAAAGATGCTCTATGAACATAGGGGAAGAGTAGATGAACTCAATGAGAACTTTTACAAAAAGATAAAAAACATAAAAATGGAAATGGAAATTATAAAAGTGAACCAGTCATAAACGAAGAGCATATTATCTGAGATGAAGAGTATAAATTATTTAACTAAAAAGGTAACTCCCGTAAGACTGATTTCTCAAAAGAAACTTTGCAGGACAGAGGGGTTTGGCACAAAATATTAAAACCGATGAAAACCCAGGATCTACAACTGAGAATATTTTATTGAGCAAAGCTGTCGTTTAGACTCAAAGGACAGGTAAAGAGCTTCCCAGACAAAAATAAGGTAAAGGAATTTATCAGCACCAAGACAGTGTTACAGGAAATGTTGGGGGGACTTCTTTAAGAAGAAAAAAAGACATGTATCAAAAACATGAAAAAATAGAGTCAGTGACATCAGAAACATGGCGGAGAGAAGTCCCCAGATCTCTCCCATTGAAACAACAATAAGCTGAAAATCTAAAACTCAACAAAAAACACCCAACTGCAAATCAGCACATCTGAGCATGAGATCTGCGCATAAGAGCTACCACAGGCCAGAACTCTAGGAGTTGGGCAGTAGACTGGTAAACAAGCTACCTCTCACAGTTGGAGTTCCCTGTAGAAGGAGAGAGGAGGGGAGAAGGTGCAGCGAATTCCCCGAACAGCCCTGCCTGGGAGAACTATGAGTTCCACGCCACCGATGGCAATGGCCAGGCATCAAGACAGAAAGCAGAGGTGTGGGGATGGCGCAGAAACAAAAGTTGAATTTTATCAGCGGTGTTACAAAACAGAGGCTGAGATGCAGCCCCCATCCTCCAACACGGAGGGCTCCTAAACCCGTATCCTCTAGGAACAAACACTACAGAGCCCAAAGGGAATCTGAGCAAACACTATTGAAACCGTCGCTACACTGACAAGGAAAAAGACTTAGGGTAGCAAGCATGATTGAATACATGTAAGAGAAAAAAAAGCATTATTAAGACTTTATATAAAGCAGGGATCCAAGGCGTTTAGATGCCACCTACTGGAAACCAAAAGAAAAGCTCCTTTGCACAGGCTAAAGAGAGACCTTTATATAATAAATCTTTCTTTGCCGTTGGGGGAGACAGAATACACTTCCATTAATGCCTGGGTGGAGAAATAGTCCATTAAACACCATGAACAACCAAAGTGACAAGGCAGCTCAGATAAAAAAAAGAAAAATCTTGAGAAAATAAGGTTAAAGACATAGAAATATGTGACTTAAATGACAGAGAGTTCAGGATGGTACTTCTGGGTAAACTCAAGAAGATCCAAATCAATTCATATCAACAATTTCGGAAATTGAAAAAAAAAACAACTAGAAGAGTAGAATGACATCTTTAGCAAGGAGATTGAAAACCTCAAAAAGAAACAAATAGAACTTCTAGAGATATAGAAAACATTGAAAATAGGTGAAAATGAAACAGCAACCTTGGCAAATACAGTTGACCAAATGGAGGAAAGGATCAGTGACATCGTAGACAGACACATTGTATTGGAATTATCAAAAATCAATAACAAAGAAAGAATTCTCAGGCAATCAGGGAAAAGAAGACGGTACTATATATAGGAAAACTTCTCAGCACAAAATTTACATGCCAGAAAGGAGTAGAATCAAATATTCAAACTATTAAATGAAGGGAACTACCAGCCAAGAATAATGTATCCAGCAAAACTCACCTTTAGATATGAAAGAGAAATAAAAACCTTTAAGACATACAAAAATTGAGGGAATTCATTACGAGGCCTGCATTACAGGAAATACAGAAAATACAGTATAAATGAAATTGAAAACAAAATGACAAAAAATAAATTAAACAACTATGAGTAAGGCAACTAGCAGTCAGAAAGAAGCAGAAGAGTGCAACCTTTACCAAAAACAGGACATTACAAGTTAAAACAATTAGAAGAGACTTGCTATAGCAAGATAGCAATGAACATTCAGCATACATAGGGACAAATTAAGACAACAATGACTGAAAAGTGGAAGATTCAAAGATCAAAATTTGCAAAGGGAAATGGAGATAAGGCACACATGGACGAAAATG
>NW_006431382.1:267147-272521 GCF_000325575.1 Pteropus alecto | reverse complement strand
CCTCTAAACACAAATACAGACTCAAAGTGAAAGGGTAGAAAATGATATTTCAAGCAAATGGCATTCAGAGAAATGTGAAAGTACCAGTATTAATATCAGACAAAATAGACTTTAAAATAAAAAAGGTAAAGAAAGATACTGAGGGGCACTTCATAGTGATAAAAGGAATCATGCACCAAGAAGATATAACACATAAATGTCTATGCTCTCAATCAGGGACCCCCAAATATATATAAAGCAATTACTAACAGAACTAAAGGGAGAAACAGACCAAGACACTATTGTAGTAGGGGACTTAAATACCCCAATGTTGGATATGGACAGATCATCCAAACAGAAAATCAATAAGGAAATAACACCCTTAAATGATACATTAGATCAACTGGACATAATTGTCAATAACAGTCTTTCAGCCCGAAACAGATGCATATACATTCTTCTGTAGTGCACATGGAACATTCTCAAGAATTGACCACATACTGGGACACAGAGATAGCCTCAAAGAACATAAGAAAGTTGAAATCATACCAACCATATTTTCTGATCATCATGTTTTGAAGCTAGAAATCAACTGTAAAAAGAAAGTGGAAAGAACCACTTTACATGGAGATTAAACAGCATGCTACTGAAGAATAACTGAGTCAGAGAAGAAAGATCAAGAGATACAGAGTAATAAATGATAATGATAGGACAACATATCAAAAATTTTGGGACAAGAAAAAAGTGGTCATAAGAGGAAAGTTCATGTCATTACAGACATATCTCTAAAAACAGAACAAGCTCAAATAAACAACTTAATATTTCACCTTAAAAAACTAGAATAAGAAGAAGAAATGAAGGAAGGTCAGCAGAAGGAAGAAATAATCAAAGCTAGAGCAGAAATAAATGAAATTAAAAACAAAAAAATAGAAAAAATGAATGCAATGAAGAGCTAGTTCTTCAAGAAGATTAATAAAATTGGCACCCCTTGACTAGACTTACTAAAGTAAAAAGAGAAAGAACACAAAAACAAAAACAAAATCAGGGATGAAAGAGGGGAAATTATGACAGACACTACAGAAATACAAAGGATCATACAAGAATACTATGAAAAAGTATATAACACCAAATGTAATAACCTAGAAGAAATGGACCAGTTCTTAGAAAGACATAACCTTCCTAGACTGAATCAAAAAGAACTGAACAATCTAAATAGATCGATCAGCAGTAAGGAAATGTAAACAATCATCAAAATCCCACCAAAAAATAAAAGTTCTATATCAGATGGCTTCACCAGTGAATTCTACCAAATATCCAAAGAAGATTTTATACTTATTCTCCTCAAACATTTTCAAAAAAATCGAAAAGGAGACAATACTTTCTAATGTATTTTATGAGGCGAATATTACTCTGACACCAAAATCTTGTAAATATAACACATGAAAAGAAAACTACAGACCAGTATCTCTCATGAACACAAATGCAAATATCTCAAATAAGATACTACCAAACCAAATACAGCAATATATATAAAAGATTATACACCGTGATCTGCTAGGCTTCATCCCAGGGACACAGGGATGGTTAAACATATACAAATCAATTAACGTGATACACCACATAAACAAATAAAAAATAAGAATCATATGATCATATCAGTAGGTGCAGAAAAATACTTTGACAAATACAGCATCCATTTATCATCAAAACACTTAACAAAATTGGTATAGAAGGAAAGTACCTTAACATAATAAAGGCCATCTAAGACAAACCCTCAGCCAACATTATACCTAATGGTGAAAAACTAAAAACCTTCCCTCTAAGATCAGGAACAAGGCAAGACTATTCATTATCACCACTACCATTGCCACTGTTATTCAATATAACATTGGAGGTCCTAGCGAGTGCAATCAGGCAAGAGAAAGATATAAAAGGCATCCAAATAGGAAACGAAGAAGTCAAACTGTCACAATTTGCAGATCACATGATTCTCTATATAGAAAACCCTAAAAACTCTACAAGGACACTACTAGAAACAATAAGCAAATACAATAAAGTCTCTGGATACAAAATCGACATTCAAAAATCTATAGCATTCCTACACTCTAATATCGAAGTATTAGAAAAAGAAGTGGAAAAATAATTCCTTTTGCAATTGCAACAAAAAGAATAAAATACCTAGGAATAAATTTAATGAAAAATGTGAAGAATCTATATAATTAAAACTATAAGATCTTGTTAAAAGAAAATGATAAAGAAACAAAGAAATTGAAAGACGTTCCATGTTCTTGGATTGGAGGAATCAACATAGTTAAAATTACCTTATTACCTGAAGCATTAAACAGATTTAATGCAATCTCCATCAAAATCCCATAGGCATTTTTAAAGGAAATAGAACAAAAAAAAAAAATCATCACATTTGTATGGAAGAACAAAAGACCCTGAATCACCAAAGCCATCCTGAGCAAAAAGATGTTGCTAGAGGCATCACTCTGCCTGACTTCAAATTATACTACAAAGCGACAGTAATCACAACAGCATGGTATTGGCAGAAAAACAAATACATGGACCAGTGGAACAGAATTGAGAGTCCAGATATAAATCCATATTTATATGGGTATATAATTTTTGACAAAAATGCCAAAAACATACAGTGGAAAAAGGAAAGCCTCGTCAATAAATGGTGCTGGAAGAACCGTAAAGACAACTGCCAAATAATGAAATGAGACTGCTGTCTCTCACCACACACCAAAATTAACTCAAAATGGATTAAGGACCTGAATATAAGATCTGAAACTATAAAATTCATAGAAGAAAACATAGAAACTAAACTCAAGGACCTTGGACTTAAAGAGGAGTTTATGAATTTGACATCAAAGGCAAAGGAAGTTAAAGCAAAAATAAATGAATGGAACTACATTAAACTAAAAAGCTTCTGCACAGCGAAAGATACCATCAACAGGGGAAAGAGATAGCCATCCGAATGGGAAAGTATATTTGCAAGAAATGCCTCCAATAAGGGCCTAATATCCAAAATATACAAAGAACTGATACATCTCAATTAGAAAATTAAAAAATCCAAACAATCCAATCAAACAATAGGCAGAGAACCTAAACAGACACTTCTCCCAAGAGGACAAACAAATGGCCAACAAATACACAAAAAGATTCTCAACATTGCTAGCTATTAAGGAAATCCAAATCAAAACCATAATGAGATACCATCTCACATCTGTTAGAATAGCTTTAATCAATAAGACAAGAAATAGCAAATGTTGGAGGGAATGCGGAGAAAAAGTAACCCTCATACACTGTTGGTGGGACTGCAAATTGGTACAGCCACAATGGAAAACAGTATGGAGGTTCCTCAAAAAAAACTAACATTTGATCTACCGTATGATCCAGCAATCCCTCTACTGTGTGTTTACCGCAAAGTCTTAAAAACTTATATCCGAAAAAATATTTGCCCTCCGATGTTCGTTGCAGCATTACTCACAGTGGTCACGACATGGAAGCAACCGAAGTGTCCTACGATAGATAATTGGATAAAGCAGCTGCGGTACATATATACAATGGAATATTACTCAACCATAATAAGAGATGAAACACTGCCATTTGCGACAACATGGATAGACCTCATGATAATCATGCTAAGCGAAATAAGCCAGGCAGAAAAAGTTGAAAATCACATGATATCACTTACATGTGGGATATAAACCTAAAATCTACAAATGAGCAGAACAAACAAACAGAGACTCATGGACATGGACAATAGACTAGTGGTTACCAGAGTGAAGAGGGGAGGGAGAAGGGGGAGGTAACTGAGATAAAAGAGCTCAAATATATGGTGACTGAAAGAAATCTAACTATGGGAGATGAACATACAATGTAAACATATATGTGCCTTAGTGTTAAAATATATAGCTGAAACACAGGATTTTGTTAACCAATCAAGTCATCATAAAAAATAAATTAATTAATTAAAAAAAAAACATTGAAAAAGAATGGTATTAACTACATTCCGATCAACAAGCACTTCAAATGGAAAAGAATTAACTGCTACAACCAAAAGATAGGGTGAGTGAGAGGATAAGAAAATATAATCTCTTCATATGTTTCCTGTAAGAGACTCACTTCAGATTAAAAGACACACATAGACTGAAAGGAAGGGGATCGAGAAAATATTTCCTTGATGATCCTCGAGGGTTTTTCGCTAAATGAAGTTAGTCAGAAAAGACAAATATCACAATATCACATACATGTGGAATCTAAAGAACAAAAGAAATGACAACAATAAAAACGGAAACAATCTCATCTATACAGAGAATATTTTGAGGTCTACTAAATGTGAAGGTTGAAAGGGATGGCCAAAAAGGGCATAAGGATTAAGAAATACAAATGGATAGTTACAAAATAGACATGGAGATATAAAGTGTAGCATAAGGAAAATGGTTAATAATGTTGTAATATGTTGAGGGTAGAAGGGTACTAGATTTAGTGGAGTGATCATTTTGTGAGTTATATAGATCTCTAACCATTATGCTATACAACTGAAACTAATATATTATTGCATGCCAAGTATAATTGAGAAAACATCTCGTTGAATAATAGATGTACATACAAGCAATTAATTGTCTATTATAATTCAATAAAGCCAGAAACAAAAAACCTATAGGTAATAAACTATTAATACACACCATAACATAGATGAATTACAAAAATGTTATACTTAGCCAAAGTCAGATGTAAATATGTACATGCTGTATTCCATTGACTCCATTGGTATTAAACTCAAAAAAAGACTATAGTGACAAAAAGCAGAGGAATCATTTCCTGGAGCTGGGAGGTGAAGTATTGACTGGAAAGTGGCAACTGACTTTTGAGGTGATGAAAATGTTCTATATCATGACTGTGATAATAGATACACACCACAGGTATATAAATTTGTCAAAACTCATTAATGTACACTTAAAAGTATGCATTTTATTATATGTAAATTATACTTAAATAAAATCTAAATTTAAAATTAAATGTAGATAAGAATGTAGAGATAGTAAGTTATCCCTTTTTTGAAACATTTTGGCTACAAAGGGGAATAAGAATAAAGAACAGTTGTTTTGTTTATGTTAAGGAGTCAACTTACTTGAGGCTGATTAAAAACTGAGATGTCAAGAAGAAATTGAAGATACAGAAAATAGCGTTTTGTAGTGCCACCATGTTTTGCAGCAATCCAAATCTCATGGTTCACTGACAGAGGGGAATTTCCTTGAAGTAGAAGTGTTAAGATTTGAAAACACGTGCTATGGTATCTTGATTTCCAACTGGAAGTTTTGAGTAGGCCAAAAGCTTATCTCTGGCCAACATACTAACTTCTAGCAAACCTCAATTAATTACT
>NW_006431382.1:266064-267087 GCF_000325575.1 Pteropus alecto | reverse complement strand
TAAGTTTCTAAAGTTAGTTTTTCTCATACTTGTACAAATATTGAAAGTAAAATTCGGAACTTGCAATAAATATTTTTTAACTATCAAGTAAGATTCACTCCATTTTAAATCTTCTTTGCCCAGTTTGTTGTTTATAACTCTTGTACACTTTACCCAACAACTTTTAATTTTTTGGCTGATTTGAATTCTGGAAAGTTTATTTTAGTTTCTCAATATGGGCTCCTTTATCAAATACATTTTAATTCTCAGTGTATATATACTTGGAAGTTTCCCAAGTAAGATGCACAATTAAACAGAAGTTGCCAAAGTAAAACCCCAAAGGAGTGACTCTAACATAGGATGTGTCAGATGCTGTGGGGTAAATGATTCAGGAATGAAAGGGGCTTTCAGTATTAGGTGTCATTTTCACAAACAGCTCTCATGGCCATTGCCCTTGAAATCTTAAACACAAAAAAGAAAAGAAAGACAAACTAGACAAATTTGTTTATTGACCTTTCATTAAATAAAAAGAATGCCAGATACATTTTCAAAGAGACCTCATCACTTTTTATTTTACCTTCTATCTATCCTCAGAGGTAGGAGAAACAGTTCTCATATTCTCACTTCAGCCCTGTGGTTTCTAGTATAAAAGCATTTATGTAGCATTTGTTATTATATGAAAACATGTGACTTCTGTTCTATTAGAAGGATAAGTTAATTTTTTTTTAATACAAGAAATGGAGATACACTAGAACACCCTTAACCTCTTTCCTGGTCTCTTTTATGACCCATAATTCATATATCTGAGGTAGCTTGCCAGGGTTAGAGACTCAACTTGTGACGAAGGTTAGAGTTCAGCCTATGATGAGGGTTAGAGCCTCAGCCCCAGGCTCAGACTGAAACTACATTTAGCATTAAATTTTACGTCCTGGGTCCGGTCTGTAGCCTGGAACAGAGTAAAGCTGGCCCAAATTAGAAGAAACCCACAACCTTGGTCTCGTTAACCAAGGACTCTGAACAGCTGAGTTAACCAGCCAGCATCTT
>NW_006431382.1:256089-266046 GCF_000325575.1 Pteropus alecto | reverse complement strand
GCACTCAAGGAGCTCCTACTTGTGGGTCCTTCAGCCTCTGCAAACAATTAGCGAGAAAGTCATTTCCTCTCACCATGCTTCCCATTACTCAAACTTCCAAGTGAGGAATATGATCATTATTTCTCACCATGAGATGAGGAGGTAGGATGGAAAGAGGAAAAGGAAGTGGAAGTGAGCTTGAATTAACATTTACAGCTTCTTTTTTACCCTGACCCACAAACATTTGTCTCTTATTGAAAACAAAGCCAAGCTTCCTTTTAAATCCTCTGAGCATCAGCTCTTCTCTGTGTCTCCTACCTGTAATTTGAATACTTATTGGTTTCCTGAAATTTAACTATCTTTTTATTGCCCTCTATATTATATTGCCCTAATTGTTTCTTTTCTCTATATCTGTTGTTTGTGTTTTTTTCGACCTACAACCCTGTGTGAACACATTCATATGTATACACACATTTTGCAAGCAGAACTGTTAAGACTTGAAAAGATTTGCAAAAATATCTGGATTTCCAGCTAGATATCTTAAGTAAGCTATGAAGTACACACATTGCTTCATTGGGATAGTTAAAGGGTAGTTTAGCTCTTTCAGAAAGAATTCATTAAACAATATCTTTATGCAGGGCAACGACTTCATTAGACACTAAGTGGGAGGAGGAGGAGTTTGGAGAAATATGATGGAGAGAGAGATGTCCCCAAATCTCTCCTCTTGAAACAGCAATAAGCTGAACATCTAAAACTCAACAAAAAATGCACAAACTGCACACCAACAAGCCTGAGCATGGGATCTGCACATAAGAACTACCACAGATCAGAACCCCAGGTGTCAGGTGGTAGGCTGTGAGAAATAAAGAAGCTGCTTCTCACAGCCACCGGAGCTCCCTGTAGGAGGAGGAGGAGGGAGAAGGTGCGGTGAGTTCCCTGAACAGTCCTGCCTGGGAGTGCTGTGAGCTCCACATGGCAGGAGGCAGGGTCCAGTCATCAGGGCAGAAAGCAGAGAAACAACAGTTGATTTTTACCAGCCATGGTTGCAAAATCAAGGCTGAACCACAGCCCCCAATCCCCAATCTAGAAAGCCCTCCCCCCATATCCTCAAAAAACAAACGCCGCGGAGCTCCAGGGAATCTGAACAAATGCTGCCGAAACTGTCACTAACATTGTTAGGGACAGACACTGAGAGTAATGAGTGCAATTAAACATCTATAAGAGAAAAAAAGGCATTCTTAAGGCTTTATATAAAGCAAGGATCCAAGAGGTTCAGACGCCACCTACTGGAAACCAAAAGAAAAACACCTTCTTTGCAACAGGCTCAAGAGAGACCTTTATATAATAAATCTTTCTGAAAAAAACTGAATACACTTCCACTACTACCCAGGCAGAGAAATAGTCCATTAAACACCATGAACAAACAAGGTGACAAGGCATCCCAGAAAGAAAGAGGAAAATCTCCAGAAAATAAGCTTAGAGACATAGAAATATGCGACATAAATGGCAGAGAATTCAGGATGGTACTTCTGAAAAAACTCTGTGAGTTCTGAAACAAGTCATATCAACAACTTTGAGAATTTAAAAAACAACTAGATGAGCAGAGCAATGAGATTGAAACTCTCAAAAAAGAACAGACTAGATCTTCTGGAAATTAAAAAACACATACACACACACACACTTGCGAGAGTTGAAAAATGAAATAGAAAGCTTGGGAAATAGAGTCGACCAAATGGAGGAAAAGATCAGTGATATCAAAGACAGGAATCTATAAATAAATCAGAAGAAAGAAGAGAGAAACCAAAGAATTAAAAATAATGATGGAGTAAGCACTAAGAGAGTTAGAACTGAAGAGAGAGCTGGTCGCCTGAAATAGCATATGAAGAACTTCTCCCAGAATGAAAGAGAAAAGAGTAGTGAATTAGAAAATACTAAAAAGAATGGAAAGAGATTTAGAGGAGAAATGTGGAAGTGTCGCTATCTAGATGATAACAATCCCACGAACCAATTATCTCAATGCAAAAAGGCCTTCACCAAGATACATTGTACTAAAATTATCGAAAATCAACAACAAAGACAGAATTTTTCAGGCAGTCAGGGAGAAGAAGATGGTAACTTATAAAAGAAAACCCATTAAATTATCGTCTGACTTCTCAGCACAAACTTTACAAAACAGAAAAAAGTGGAATCAAATATTCAAACCATTAAGTAAAAGGAACTACCAGCCTAGAATAATGTATCCAGCTAAGCTCTCCTTTAGATATGAAGGAGAAATAAAGACCTTTCCAGACATACAAAAAAATTGAGGGTATTCTCCACTATGAGAACTGCACGATAGGAAATACTGAAAGGGGTCAGCTCACCTAAAACAAAATGAAAAGAAAATTTACATATACATAATTAGGAGTAAGGTGACTATCAGGAACATAGAAGCAGAGGAGTGCAATCCTTACTAAAAACAAGGCATTATAAGCTTAAACAATAAGAAGAAAATTGCTATAGCAAGATAATAATAAACATTCGGCATACATAGGAAAAATGGAGACAACAATGACTGAAGGAGGGAGGATTCAAAGATCCAAATACACAAAGGGGAACGAAGGTAAGGCATGCGGAGGAAAAAATGGATGACTGTATACACACACACACACACACACATATGTATATATATAACCATCCTTTTCATATTCGTAATGGTAACCACACAACAAAGATTCAGAACTGAAGTATATAACATAAAACAAGAAGAACCAGAGGGAAAACCCAGAAAAGCCAACCAAAATTAAGGTAACAGAAACACAAGGACAAGGAAGCAATGGAAACCAAGCTATCAGAAAGCAAAAGATAAAGTGGTTATAGGAAAACCTAATATTTCAATAATCACTCTAAATGTTAATGGACTTAACTCACTGATAAAAAGGCGCAGAGTAGATTGGATCAAAAACAAAACCCAACCATATGCTGACTCCAGGAGACACATCTCACCTCCAAAAACAAATATAGACTCAAAATTAAAGGGTGGTAAATGATATTTCAAGAAAATGTCATTCAGAAAAAAAAGTGGGAGTAGCAGTACTAATATTAGTTAAATAGACTTCAAAATAAAAAAGGTAAAGAAAGATATTGAGGGATACTTCATAATGATAAAAGAATCATGCACCACGAAAAGTAACACTTCTTAATATCTATGTTCCCTATCAGGAAACCCCAAAATATGAAAAGCAATTACTAATAGAACTAGAGGGAGAAACAAACCAAAACACTATCATAGTAGGGGACCTAAATACACCTCTATTAGATATAGACAGATCATCCAAACAGAAAATCAATAAGAAAATAACATCCTTAAGTGACACATTAGACCAACTGGACATAATTGACATATACAGAGCCTTCCATCCTAAAACAGCTGATTATACTTTTTTCTCTAGTGCACATGGAACATTCTCAAGGATCGACCCCATACTGGGACATAGATATAGCCTCAACAAATATAAGAGGGTTAAAATCATACCAAACATATTCTCTGATCATAATGCTTTGAAGCTGGAGATCAATGATAAAAAGAATGTAGGAAAAAAAAACACAAATGCATGGAGATTAAAGAACATACTACTGAAGAATATAACGGGGTCAGAGAAGATAGAAAATGAGAGACCAAGAGATACATAGAAACGAATGATAATAATAGTACAACATATCAAAACTTTTGGGACATGGCAAAAGTAGTCATAAAAGAAAAGTTCATATCATTACAAGCCTATCTCCAAAAACAAGAATAAGTTCAAATTAACAACCTAACACTTCACCTTAGAAAACTAGAAAAGGAAGAACAAATGAAGCCTAAAATGAGCAGAAGAAAAGAAATAATCAAAATTAAAGCAGAAATAAATGAAATTGAAAACAAACAAACAAAAAGAAATAGAAAAAGTAGATATAACAAAAAGATGATTCTTCAAGAAGGTTAATAAAACTGACAAACCCCTGTCTAGTCTCACTAAAGAAAAAAGAAAAAGAACACTAAAAACGAAATCAGAGATGAAAGAGGGGAAATTACACAGACACCGCAGAAATATAAAGGATCATACAAGAACACTATGAAAAAGTATATAATACCAAATTTAATAACCTAGAAGAAATGGACAAGTATTTAGAAAAATACAACCATCCTTGACTGAATCAAGAAGAAACAAAAAATCTAAATAGACCGATCTGCAGTATTGAAATTGAAACAATTATCAAAAACCTACCAAAAAGTAAAAGTCTAAGACAGATGGCTTCACCAGGGAATTCCACCAAATATTCAAAGAAGATTTAATACCTATTCTCCTCAAAGTCTTCCAAAAACTCTAAGAGGAGGCAATACTTCCCAAATCATTTTATGAGGCCAATATTACCCTGCTACCAAAACCTGATAAATAACACATACAAAAAAACTACACACCACACACCAATATCTCTCATGAACACAAGTTAAAATCCTAAATAAGGTACTAGCAAACCTAATACAGCAATATATTAAAAGTATTATAAACCATAATCAAGTGAGCTTCATCCCTGGGATACAGGGATGGTTCAACATATGCAAATAGATTCATGTGATATACAACATATACATATAAAAAATAAGAATCATAAGATCATATCAATAGATGTAGAAAATGCCTTCGACAAGATACAGCATCCATTTATGATTAAAACACTTAACAAAATCAGTACAGAAAGAAAATACCTTAACAATAATAAAGATCATACAGGACAAATCCTCAGCCAACATTATACTTAATAGTGAAAAACTAAAACCTTCCCTCTAAGATCAGGAACAAGGCAAAGATGTCTATTATCATTACTATTATTCAATATAACATTGGAGGTCCTAGCAGGTGCAATCAGGCAAGAGAAAGATATAAAAGGCATCCATATAAGAAATGAAGAAGTTGACCTGTCACTATTTGTGGAATTCCTTTTGCAATTGCAACAAAAATAATAAAATACCTAGGAATAAATTTAATGAAACATATGAAGAACCTACACAGCAAAAACTACAAAATCCTATTAAAAGAAATCGAAGAAGATACAAAGAAATGGAAAGATATTCCGTGTTCTTGGATTAGAAGAATAAACATAGTTAAAATGACCTTATTACCTAAAGCATTATACAGATTTAATGCAATACTCATCAAAATCCCATCAGCACTTTTTAAATAAATAGAACAAAAAATCATGAGATTTGTATGGAAGCACGAAAGACCCCGAATTGCCAAAGCCATTCTGAGAAAAAAGAATGAGGCTGGAGGCATCAGTCTGCCTGACTTCAAATTATACTACAAAGTGACAATCATCAAAACGGCATGGTATTGGCAGAAAAACAGACACCTGGACCAGTGGAACAGAATCGAGAGTCCAGAAATAAACCCATACTTATAAGGGCAAATAATTTCGACAAAAACGCCAAAAATATACAGTGGAGAAAGGAAAGCCTCTTCAATAAGTGGTGCTAGGGAAACTGGAAAGCCACCTACAAAAGAATAAAGCTAGACTATTCTCTATCACCACACCAAAATTAACTCAAAATGGATTAAGGACCTGAATATAAGACCTGCAACAATAAAATGCATAGAAGAAAACATAGGAACTAACCTCAAGGACCTTGGACTTAAGGAGGATTTTATAAATTTGACCTCAAAGACAAGGAAAGTTAAAGCTAAAATAAATAAATCAGACTACATCAAACTAAAATCTTCTGCATAGCAAAAGAAATTGTCAATAAGATAAAGAGACAACTATCTGAATGGGAAAATATATTTGCAAGCAACGCATCTGATAAGGGCCTAACATCCAAAATATTCAAAGACTCATAAGACTCAATAACAAAAAACAAACGATCCAATCAAAAAAATGGGCAGAGGACCTAAACAGACACTTCTCCCTAGAGAACATGCTAATGGCCAACAAATATATGAAAAGATGCTCAACATTGCTAGCTATTAAGGAAATCCAAATCAAAACCACAATGAGATACCATCTCACACCTGTTAGAATAGCTATAATCAACAGGACAAGTAATAACAAATACTGGAGAGTATGTGAAGAAATAGGAACCCTCATACACTGCTGGTGGGACTGCAAATTGGTACAGCCACTATAGATAACAGAATGGAAATTCCTCATTTGATCTACCATATTATCCAGCAATCCCTGTGCTAGGCGTTTACTCCAAGGGTGAAAAACTCGTATCAGAAAAGATATTTGTACATCAATATTCATAGCAGCATTATTCACAGTGGCCAGGGCATGGAAGCAACCGAAGTATCCTACAATAGAGGATTGGCTAAAGAAGATAAGGTATATATATACAATGGACTATTACTCAGCCATAAGAAGAGATAAAATACAGCCATTTGTGACAACATAGATAGACCTCAAAATAATCATGCTAAGCAAAATTAGCCAGACAGAAAAAGTTGAAGATCACATGATGTCATTTATATGTGGGATATAAACCTAAAAGCAACAAATGAAGAGGACAAACAGGGACTCATGGACATGGACAGTGCACTAGTGGTTACAAGATGGTAGGGTAGAGAGGGGAGGGGGATGTTAGATGGGGAAAAAATTTTAAATCATTTCTTCAATCAAAAAATTAATTAATTAATTAGTTAAGAAAAATAATAAATAACGATGCTGATGATGATGATCATGATTATTTTAGATCATGTTTTAGACCAGTATAATATTAGTTGAAATCATTTTTCTCATGGTGGTCCAGTTTCTAATCTAATGATCACCACCTTTTTCTCAACTCCATCGGCTCAGCAGTTCCATGTTTATTTCCACAGGGACAGATAAGACCAAATAAAAGCAGAAGAAAACAGTCGGTCAGCTTTTCATTCCAAAAGCTTTGGTTCTGAGAGCACTAGAAAGGGTAGAGGATAGATTTGCCATATCGCCATATGGTGATAGATTCGCCATATTAAGGAGAGAAGTATTTCATCTTTCATATTTCCTTAGATAAGAAAAGTCCACTCACAGTAAGAAGGGAAGAGAGAGGGAAATCTTGAGATTGTAGATGTGACTATGACCCAGAGAGAGGGTCTTTGTAATCTGTTTTCTGAGCCTGATCTTGGTCTGGAAGGAGAATGATTTAAAAGTCCTCAAATAAATCATGAAAGTATCAGAGAAGCCATTAGAGCTGAAGGGTACCAGTGGAGGAATGTTAAAGAGGCAACATTCCTGATAGTGGACATAGAGGCTCAGATGTCTCTCCAGTGTACATGACCCTAGGGAAAAAAGGAGATATCCTTGAATAGATAATATTGAGTTCTGCCATTCTAGATGTATAAGGACTCAAATAGAAATTAAGCTGTGCCATAGAAACCTAAATTTAAGGACTGAAATTTGAACCTACCATTACAATATATAGAAGATGACTACATCCCTAAAGTAATCCACTTTATGGGTTCCTTAAATTTAGCCGAAAGTTGATTCGGTGAGGTTTTATTGAATGGTGTTCAAAATTATATCGCACAGTTGGTTAAGAAAACAGAGAGCCTAAAATAGCACCTCACAGGTGCATATTTTATTAACTTCTAACTACACATAAAAATTAGACAGCAATTAAGTCAGGACCATGATGTATATGGGTGGTAAAATTTTCTCCAGGAGAAAATGTCTCTCAAAATGTAGCTATATATATATGCAGGTGACATCAGCTACTTGTATAGTGTAACTCATTTTCTTGTCAGTCAAGCATCTGATCTTAGACACATAGTAGTATTTAACTTACAGGTCTGGACACACAGAAACATGCACACGCATGCATGCACATCTGTACACATCACATTGCTTAATATCATAGCCTCCAGATGAATGTAAATATTTTCTGTTCCAGTTCTTAGTTTAAGTAATTTCAGGTATGCTTTCAAGCTGCTAACTTGAATAGCAAACATAGGTGACCGTCCCTTAAATATTTGTCTCAGACTCACTCACCTAACTCTTCAGAGGGGCCTGTTGCCATCACTCTCTCTTACCATGTCTAATCTTCATCTCTCTCGATTTTTGTTATTTCCAGTCCAGGGTGATTTAAGGCTCACCATCTCTGGAAACCCATATCATAAACTGAGGGTACTAATATACTCTGGCCTGCAGTGTTTAATTTTTTTTTTAACAATTATAGATGGAGAATATACGCTCTACTTTCCCAAAGTGCCTTCCACCCACTAGCTTCATTATGGGCATTTGCATTTAAAACTACTTGATCTGGTGCTTTGTACCTAATCTTTATTCAGTCCTAATGGCTCCTTATGCCTTTTGCATTATTTTACTCTTCCAAAAGGCATCGCCCATCCACATTCCCTCCCCACAGTAATATTTCAGTCTAGCAGCTTCTCTGTGACCAACACTTTGGTTTTGATAATAAAGGTTAAGAAAGTGAGGAAGGCAAAGTCTGAAAGAGGGAGAAAGACTCATTTAAAAAGTTAAGGCCTCAACTAGGTTTTAAAAGGTGATATTTGGGACTTCAGATATCTGTCTGGCCATTATGCGTAAGGAATGTCCACAAATACATACCTGATCCACAACTCTAGTCAGTCTCTCACCTCTTCAAGATCACCAGTAAGTCACTCTGCATGAGAAAGGCTATCCCAGGACACCCTCTATTCAAGCACTCTCTGGCCTGCTGAGGCCAGAAAAACAGAGAACACCATGCAGGTTTCAATCCCTTTAAACAAAAAGGCTTTAAAATGTTCATAAAAGCAGCTCGGCAGGATTTTTAGACATCAACACTGTCTTACAAAACAACATTTTGATGTGTTAAATATAAAACAATTAGAAGCACATAGATTCAATAGGTCCTTAAAATGTACCCAGCCTTAAAGAATGAAGAAAAACATCTTAGTGTAGTGTCTAGGGACATTTACTAGCTGTAAAATATTGGAGGGTAAAATAGTGTTTAATATTCCATAGAATCTCAACTATGATGAGGCTTCTGGACCCTATCTGCTCCCATCATTTGCCTGCCTTCTCACACCAGTTCAGCCCAATAGTATTACCAAGTCAATTGTAATATGTAATACAAAGTCATTAATCAGTAATAGAAAGGAAGATGTGGATAGCATATTTGTCCTTGGGGATACCTAAAGTCCAGTGGTAGAGCCTTGTGTCCAGCTTTCAGGTAGCCTCATGTCTGGTGGTAGATCCTCCAGTTGAGCTGGTAAGTCATTCTCTTTCGTAACAAGTTTCTAATTTGATGAAGAGAAATTCCTGTTCTAGGAGTACCCCTATTCAGCTAATAAAATAGAAATAACATCCAAAATATATTGAATAAGAAGATTACATAGATTAAGTTCCTGAAACTGGTACTGACAAACAAAACATAACCATGATTCGGATTGACCCTAGATTCATATTCTTTGTTATGTACAACAATATTTTTTTATGGGTGCTAATAGTTACTATAATGATACTACTGCCTTTACTGCTGCTGCTGCTGCTACTACTACTACTCCAGGTCACACAGTTGGTCAGAAAATAATCTGTGGCAAAGGCCAACTTTGTAAAAGTCCCAACTGTTACTGCTGCTGCTGCTGCTGCTACTACTACTACTACTACTAATAATAATAATAATAATAATAATAACAATAACAACAATAAATAAGGTCTTCCATTTATCAGTGTACTTATGTGATAGGCACTGAACTAGCCATTTTATACCCACATATATATTTTTTCCTTATTTGATCCACCCAACAACCCTGCAAGGTAGATATTAATAGCCCTATTTGGAAGATATGGAAACTGGTCAGATTACTCTGACAACAGGGTTATATGAAGTTTATATACATTTTGATGCTTTCTGGTTATGCATATTCATTGAGTACTCTATTTGTATTCTGTTTTTTCACTGGCACTGCCAGATAAAGATCATGTTATTCCTCTACTCAGTATTCTCTTTTCAATAAAAAAAATATATATATTCTT
>NW_006431382.1:252887-256079 GCF_000325575.1 Pteropus alecto | reverse complement strand
AAACTAAGCATTGTACTCTGAACACCCTGAGTGTTTCATCCATATTGGTAACTAAATGACTGACTTTTTCATTCAGGTTTGGCTCTGTTAGAGTCATAGTTTATCAGCACTGCTGGTGCCCAAGTGCCTTAAGGAGTTTTGCATGAACCAGTTCTCTTTATTTTTTTTATGTACATCCCTCCTACTCTTCACAGCACTGAGGCATGATTCCATGGCAGTGTTGGCCAGGAGATAAATCTGAAAGACAGACAACCATGCACAGTGATTGTTCCTCTCCACTCTGATGACTAGAGTTTTCTTACTGGGTCAGGCCCATCACACTATCCTATCTCCTTCTTCCCTGAGGAAGAGTCCTCCCCCAGGAGGCTACTCTGGCTCCCCTGCTCCATCAGTTCACCAGCTGTGTCCAACTAACCTTAATCTTAATTTATGCTCAAACCGAGTGGGACTAATGGACCAGCTGGTTTTAGTGTGTATACATGTCATGAACTCAAGCTCTGTGAACTAGAAAGTAAAGTCTGGAACCAGAAGACCAGGTTGTAGCACCTTGCCAGTTTATAGGTATAATTAAGGCCAAATCCAGAAAGTCATGGTTTAGCAAAGCCAAGGGCAAGATTCACAATGAGCCCAAGGTTTTGGCTGGTTAGAAAGAGTGATGGGAGTTTTTTGACCAATCTAATCTAGAGGACAATTATTGAACCAATTCAACTTGAAATCTCCAGAGGATATAATTATAGTAATTTTGAAAATTTTTATCCAAATCACTCTTTACTCAGGTGAATTATTTCAAAGAAATCCATAATTTTTAATAAAATAGAGAAGCTGGTTGGCATACTGCACAGGAATTACATGCCATACACCCTGGATTCAAATCCGAGCTCTACTCCATTTTTGCTATGTGTAAAATAATGGTAACAGTACTTACCTCAGAACAAAGCTGTAATGACTAAATGAATAAACTCACAGGAAGCTAATAAAACAGTGCCTGCTAAATGCTCAATAAATGTTGGCTTATTATTACCATAGTAGATGAACACCGAGTAGCTCTGAGTGAAGGAGGATGGTTAGGGCAGTCCAGAGCCCACTGTCTCACTCAGCCAACTTTAAAAATCATTGCTCCAGTACAAACTTTCACCCAGTCCAAGAGTCTCCTTTAGAGTATCTGACTTCTTCTTAATATCTTCAGTGATGAGGACCTCATAACCTTAAAACTATGTTACTAGCTCTAATTATTCTAAACATCAAAGCCTTTTCTTATATTTACTCAAAATCTACTACAAGGTGGTATGGGAGGTGCCATTGATACAAGAGGCAACAGAGTACAGCAGAAAGCAGGTGTCCTTTAGTCAGACAGACCTAGAATTTTATTTCTGCAACTTCTTAGTTGTGTAATCTTGGGAAGGGCATTTAACCTCCTGAAGCCTTTGTTACTTTATCTGGAAAATGAAGATAATGACATAATCTAAAGTATGAACTTTCTGCTATGGACTGAATTGTGCCCTACTCCCAAAAATTTATATGTTGAAACCTTAACCCCCAATGTGACTGTATGTAGTGATGTGGCCTTTAGTAGGTAATTAAGGTCAAATGATCATAAGGGTGAGGGGTCATACGGGGTTCTAATCTGATAGGACAGTAGACTTATAAGAAGAAGAGAAAAATCTCATTCTCTCCCTCTCTGATCTCATATTCTCTTTCAGTCTCTGTCTCTGTCTCTCTGTCTCTCTCTCTGTCTCTCTCTTTCTGTCTCTCTCTCTCTATCTATCTATCTCTCTCTCTCTCTTCTCTCATTCATTCTCTCCCTTCCTCCCTCTCTTCTGCTCTGTCTCTTTCTCTGTCTGTCTCTATTAGCACACACTGAGAAAATGCCATGTGAGGACATAGCAAAAAGGCAGCTGTCTGCAAGCAAAGAAGAGAGGTCTCACCAGAAACTGAATTGGCTGGCACCTTGATCTTGGACTTTCCAGCCTCCATAACTGAGAGAAAATAAAATTCTGGTGTTTAAATCTCCCAGTTATGGCAGCGCTAGCTGACTAATATAGTTGCTGTGAGGATTAAATGAGATAATATGTATAAAGTGCCTGGTGCAAAAGTAGAATTATTTTTATTCTTAGTTATTAGTTCTGCATTGAACAGCTATGGAGAGCAAATAAAATCCTTCTTCCACATGAATTTGGTCAGATAATTAAAGACAGATGGCACAGAATACTCACCACAGCAGTTTGCCAGAAATATCCAGTATTTGCCTTTTAATTTGGACTCATTACATGCGCTTGTCTCTTGATTATACTATAAGCTCCCTGAAGGGCAGAGACTATGTTTTAGTCCTTTCTATAATTTCATTGCCTAGAACACCATGGATGTTAGCTGTAAATGTTGGGTAAATGAATGAATAAACACACCACCATACCTATCCGTGGGCATTCTGAAGCCTCCTGAGCACAGAGATCTTGCTCCTAACACACAGAAGCCTGAGGATGATCTACACTTATCTGGGGGTCTTTATCTGACAGCAACCTTGCTGTTCCTCAGCCACAGAGGACACTGACATTGAGCAGAAAACATCCAGCCACATTTCCCAAGCTCTTAGCAACTGATCTTATGTTGCTAAGGATCTCACATTTGCAACTTTTCTTACTATTGAGAGACATAACATGTTCCTATTCAAAACATTTTTTTCTGTTGAAAGAGGCAGTTCCAAAGGATGGAAAATGACTATTAGTTCAACACTAACTTTACTTGGCAGGTCTTATTTGATTTATCATCTTAATCCATTACTATGAGTGAAATGACTACAGCTGATTTCCACAGAACTGTTTCAGAGCTGCTGGGCAACATATTAGGAATAATTGTACTAATTGATTTTCTGAATCTTTTGGAAGAACAGAAATCAATTGGGACATTTAATATCATTTGTGTATGTGTGTATAGTTAAATTATTCTTCTTTGTATAAAGTTATGTTTGGAACAGTAGGTAATAAAGTTTTAGCCAACTAGGCTTAGTAATATAATACAAATCCTTTAGCAATAGAACATGGTGCTGTAAAGCAGACATTTTATAATACTTCAGAAAATTTTCCCAGAATACAAGAGGTAGAAAGAAAGAAATGGGAAGGGAAGAGAAAGGAAGGTAAGGGAAAGAAAAGAAGGGAGCCAGGGAGAGAGAGAGAGAGAGAGAGAGAGAGAGAGAGA
>NW_006431382.1:242759-252664 GCF_000325575.1 Pteropus alecto | reverse complement strand
GCAACAGTTAGCACTTATCAAATGCTATAGGCCAAACATTACAAAAGTTAGCCCATTTAATTCTCACAGTATCCTTGTGAGAGAGGTATTACCATCCCCAATTGATAGACAGGGAAACTGACGCTCAGAGAGGTTATGTGAATGGTTCAAAGTCAAACATTAGGAACAGAGCCCTGATCTGAACCCATATTTGACAGACTAAAGAGAAGCACTACATTACATTGCCTCCCATCTCATCTACTGATCAAGCTGAGGTTAGCTATAGTACTTGTTTGTCTTCTTCCAATCCTGTCAGTAATTTTATAAACTGATCATGCCCTTTCTCTCTTTGCCTTTAAAAACATGCAATTTCTTCAGTCTGAAATCTGTTTTCATATGCCTGAGCCCATCCTTTTTGATCCATTTCCATTAAGTGTGTGACTGTGTTGGTGTTCATAGATTGGTATTGTGTGTGAGAGAAAGGAAGTAGGGAAGGAAGGAAAGATGAAGATAAAAAAGACTGTTCAGAGGCAGGCTTGAACACAGGCTTGAACTGCACTTCTTTCTATTAAGATAACCCTCAACCTACAGATCCCTAAAGCCCCAGGACCTGCAGTAGGGAAAAAAGCAGAGGTTGAAATGGCCTGGGAGCACCTGCTGCCTGCTCCACTCGATGGGAGATTGGGATTCAGGGTGAAATTTGAGGCTTCTTGGAGCCCTCCTGGGTAAAAGCCTTCCCCTTTGGAAGAGATCTTGTTCTATGAAGGGCATTGGCTCCTCCTGCAGGCCTGTCCTAGGAACAACCTCTGTGTGGGGATCTGCCTGTCCTTTCCAGTTGGAATGAAAGATCCACTCCAGGCATTCACCCTTACTCTTCCACTTTTGGCCTCCTAGGGAGGTGGGAGAAGAAAGAATCATTGAGAAAAGGGCACGCCTCCCTTCTGTTCCTGGCTAATTACTCTGAGCCTAAGCAGCAACCTTGTTGGAGGGAGGTTTGATGAACTATTCATCATACTCCTAAATAATTCATTTCCTTTCGAGAGCAAGCAGCCCACAGAAGCTATAAGGTTTTCTTAAGTTGACATCCTTTGAGAGATGAAAAATAAAATGAAAGCTTCCTTTTGAAGAAACTACAGTTGCTTTATATGCCATTTTCTTTATCTTTCTTTCAATGTTACAGGGACCCTCTGCTCTGCCCTATTCCTTGTGCTTGGTCCCCAATTGATTACTTCGTTTTCTGTTATTCAAACAACTTTACTTTCTAGAATACCTTGTGCAGACCCTCCTAGCATTATCTCCTTCTCCCCTAGCCTCATGGGATTCCAGTTTATAACAACCCAACTACCTTTAAATAGATGGTACAAGAGCAAGAGATGAGCACAAGAATTTGGAGAGTGGACTGGTTGTGTCAAATGAGATGTGCCCAGAGTATTTCAGAAAGTTCAGAATCTCATCTTTGTTCAAACTGGCTTCTCTGGCACATCTTTACGACTTGTCATTCTGCAAACATCTTCTCTTCCTTTCTTTGATTTTTAGTGAAATCTTCATGGACCTCTTCTTTGGGCCAGGTAGGGTCAAACACAATGTATGAAGCCTGTCTTCCTCTATCCCCAGCCATCCACACACCCCAGAGACTTGTTTTATATACAGGAAGCAGGCTACAGGGAATTGTGAGGACAGAAGATCACAGGGTGAGACTAATTATCTTCTCTGGTACTGACCCTGTCTCCTCCTGCTTTCCTTAGAACTCCGGGGCTCTGACTGTGCCATGACAACAATAGCACCAGAAGAGACTGAGCAGAGCAGTTCTTCACAGAAGCCCCCAAGCCCCTGACATACTGACCTTTCCCTAGTATCTTTCTCTTTTCTCTTACCTGCATATCTTATAGAAAACAACAGATTTGGAACCAGAGTTAAAAGGATTTAGGGGGGAAATTAGAAGGACAAGTAACTCAAATAGGTTAGCCTTAAAACTCATGCAGCTTCAACAAAATATCATACAAGAAAATAAATATAATTTGAAATTTTCTTTAATTAGCAAGCATAAATCCTCATTGATCACGATGAGCAAGCGAGCAGCTTGAGGTACGCCTCCCTTTAAGCAAATGTAATTGTTGCAGGAAGTAACATCCAACGGAGGAATCTGGACCCTCAGACAACTTTGTTAGAAGAAGGAGAGTTTATTGCTGGCAGAGAGTGTGGAGCATTCAACAGACCCAAAGCACAATCTCCCCTTGATTAGATTTCTTGCAGCTTATATATCCTTGTAGTGTCCATGCAAGGGGCACGTGATTCCTTTGTCTGAGGTTTCACATGTCCCTCCTTACTCAGGGTAGGGAGGGGGAGTTTCGGGTTGGGGGCTGCAGGGGAGGAATTTCCAGACCCCTAGTCTTACAGATTGTTTGTCTTGTAGAGTCTGAGACCTTGGTGTTATCAGCATCATTATCTCATTCTTGAACAGAGAGACAGGACTCCTAGGCTATAAACAGGGAGCAGCACTTATTGATGCCAGTACCTGCTCAGCAGATCCTTATCTAAAGACTGAGCTCTAACTGTAACATAACAAACAATTTTACACAGTCTTGTTATTCCTACACAGCTACAGAGATAAGGAAGGAGCTGGAGAATCCTTGAGGTGGGGGAGTTAGCTGAAGAGCATAGGGCAGAATGGGAAGAGAGAGAGCAGTTTCTACCAGCTGAGTCGGTTATTTCTGCAGGCCCTTTCCTTTGCATTTTTTCAGATGCCTCCTCTCCTCTCTCATAATGAGAAAACTAAAGTTTGTAAAGTGCTTTTCTCTTAGAGCCAGTTACTCTGTTTTGTTTTTAAAAAATGCATTAATGTGCTTAGAACTGTCAGCTATGCACATTTTTTTGAAATGGGATTTTTTTTCAATCACAGTTGACATTCAATAGTATTTGATATTCATTAAAACTGTACAGTGTACTGATTAGACATTGGTATAATTTATGACGTGATCCCCCAATTAGTCAAGTACCCATCTGGCACTACACTTAGATATTATATTATTATTGATTATGTCCACTGGACTGTACTTTATATCCCCTTGACTATTTCATAACTACCAATTTGTACTTCTTAATCACTTCACATTTTTCACCCAGAACCTCTAAACCCTCTCCTATCCAGCAACCATCAGTTTGTTCTCTGTATCTACGAGTCTGCCTCTGTGTTATTTCTTTACTTTGTTCTTTAGATTCTATATACAAGTGAGGTCATATTGTATTTGTCTTTCTATGTTTGAATTGTTTCACTTAGCTTAATATCCTCTAGGTCCATCCATGTTATCACAAATGGTAACATTTCATTCTTTTTATGGCTAAGTAATATTCTATTGAATATATGTACCATCTCTTCTTTATCCAGCCATCTACAGATGGGTACATAGGTTACTTTCAGATCTTGACTATCGTGAATAGCACTGCAGTGAACATAGGGTGCATATACCTTTCCAAATTAGCATTTTGGATTTTTTAGATAAATAACCAGAAGAGGAATTATTTAATCATAAGTTAGTTATATATATTTTTTAATTTTTTGAGGAATCTCCAAAGAATTTATATATTTTTTTTAATTTTTTGAGGAATCTCCAAAGAATTTATATATTTTTTTTAATTTTTTGAGGAACCTTCAAAGAAACTGGTGTAGCCAGTTTGCAATCCCACCAACAATGTATGAAGATTTCCTTTTCTCCACATCCTTGTCAACATTTGTTTTTTGAATTATTGATAATAGCCGTTCTGATAGATGTGAGGTAGTATCTCATTCTGGTTTTAATTTGTATATATAAGATGATTTGTGACATTGAGCATCTTTACATATATTGGCCACATGTATGTCCTTTTAGGAGAAGTGTCTGTTCAGGTCCTCTGCTCAATTTTTAATTTAATTGGATTTTTTTTTTTTTTTAGCTTTGAGTTGTGTGAGCTTTTATAAATTTTGGATATCAACCCCTTACCAGATGTATCATTGGCAAATATTTTCTCTCATTTAGTAGATTATCTTCTCGTTTTTGTTGATGGTTTCTTTCATTTTGCAAAACCATTTTAATCTGGTATAGTCTCATTTATTTTTTTATTTCCCTTGCCTGAGGGGATATATCAGAAAAAAAATATTACCGAGAGCAATGCTAGAGAGATTGCTGCCTATGTTTTCTTCTAGGAGTTTTATGGTTTTAGGTCTTACACTTAAGTCTTTGATCAATTTTGAGTTTATTTTTATGTGTGGTGTAAGAAGATAGTCTAGTTTCATTTTCCTTGCATGTCCAGTTTTCTCAATACCATTTCTTTAATATCTGTCATATACAGTCATCCCATTGTATATTCATGCCTCCTTTGTCATAGATTAAATGACCATATAAGGGTGGGTTTCTTTCTATTTTCTCCATTCTGTTCCATTGATCTATGTGTTTGTTTTTATGCTAGTATCATGCTGTTTTGATTACTATGGCCTTGTGGTATAGTTTGATAGCATGATAACTCCAACTTTGTTCTTTTTTCTCAAGGTTGCTATCTATTTGGGGTCTTATATGCTTCCATATGAATATTTGAATTATTTGTTCTAGATCTGTGAAAAAAAGCCATTGGTATTTTGATAGGGATTGCACCAAATCTATAGATTGCTTTGGGTAGTATAGCCATTTTAATTATGTTAATTATTCTTATCCATCAACATGATATATGCTTCCATTTATTTGTATTTCCTTTGTTTTTATTTTTATTTTCAACGTCTTATAATTTTCTGAGTACAGGTCTTTTACTTCCTTGGTTAAATTTATTCTTAGGTAGTTTTAGATGCAATTGTATGTGGGGTTGTTTTCTTAATTTTTTCTTTCTGATACTATATAATTTATGTAAAGAAATGAAAGCAATGCTGAATATTACTTTTGTATCCTACTGCTTTACTGAATTCATTTATTAGTTCTAATAGTTTTGGGGTGGAATCCTTAGGGTTCTCTATATATAGTATCATGCCATTTAAAAAATAATACAGTTTTACTTCCTCTTTTCTAATTTGGATGCCTTTTATTTATTCTGTTTGTGTGATTGCTATGGCTAGAACTTCCCATAATATGTTGAATAAAAGTAGTGAAAGTGGTCATCCTTGTCATGTTCCTGATCATAAGAAATACGCTTTTAGCTTTTCCCTGTTGAGTATAATGTTAGCTGTGGGTTTGGTGTATATTTCCTTTATTATGTTGAGGTATGTTTTCTCTATTTCCACATTGCTGGGAGTTTTTATCATAAATAGATGCTAGACTTTGTCAAACACTTTTTATACATCTATTTATACAATCATATGATTTTTATCTTTCTTTTTGTTTATGTGGTGTATCATATTATTTGATTTGCAGCTATTGAACCAAACTTGCATCCCAGGAATAAATCTCACTTGATCATGCTGTATAATCTTTTTTATGCATTGGTGAATTCAGTTTGCTAATATTTGTTCCTAATATTTGTATCGGTGCTCTTTAGGTATATCACCGATTTTGTTTTCTTGTAATGTATTTGTCTGGCTTTCGAATCAAGACATTAGTAGCCTCATAAAATGAATGTGAAAGCCTTCCCTTTTATTAATTTTTTGGAATAGTTTGGAATAGAGAAAAATTTTTGGAATAGTTTGGAATAGAGAAAATTTGGTATTAATTCTTTTTTAAATGTTTATAAAATTCACATGTGAAGCCATCCGGTCTTAGATTTTTGTTTGTTGGGAGTTTTTTTTTTTTTTTATTAATGATTCAATTTTATTAGTAGTAATCAGTCTGTTAACATTTTCTGTTTCTCCTTGATTCAGTCTTGAAAGATTTTATGTTTCCAGGAATTTCTCCATTTCTTTTAGATTGTCCAGTTTGTTGGTATATAATTGTCTGAGGTATTTTCTTATAATCCTTTATATTTCTGTGGTGTCAGTTGACACTTATCTTTCATTTCCAATTTCACTTACTTAGATACTCTCTCTCTCTCTCTCTCTTTTTTTTTGATGAGAGTGGTTAGAAGTTTTATCAATTTTGTTTATTTTTTTAAAGAATCAGCTCTTGGTTTCATTGATCTTTTCTGTATTATTTTTAGACTATATTTTATGTATTCCCACTCTGATCTTCATTATTTCCTTCCTTCTACTCACTTTGGATTTTATTTGCTGTTCCTTTACTAGTTCCTTTAGGTTAAGGTTAAAGTGTTTGAGATTTTTCTTGTTTCTTGAGGTAGGACTTTATTATTATGATTTTTCCTCTTAGGGTTGCTTTCATTGTGTCCCATAGAATCAGGGTAATGTTTTCATTTTCATTTGTCCAAAGGTATCTTTGAGTTTCTTCTTTGGTCTTATTATTAACCTATTCATTGTTTAGCAGCATTGCATTTAGTCTCCATGTGTTTGTGTGTTTTTCCATTTATTTTCTTATAATTGATTAGTACGTTCATACCATTGTGCTTGGAGAAGACACTTGGTATAATTTCAGTCTCCTTAAATTTATTGAGACCTGTTTTCTGACCTAACGTGGTCTATATTAGAAAATGTTCCATGTACACCTGAAAAGAATGTATATTCTGCTGCTTTGGAGTAAAACGCTCTAAAAATATCACTTAAATCCATCTGGTCTAGTGTATCCTTTAAGGCCACTGTTTCCTTGTTGATTTTCTGTCTGGAAGATATATCTATTGATGTCGATGTGGTGTTAAAGTTTGCTACTCTGACTGCATTACTGTCAAACTCTCCTTTTCTGTCAGTCAATATTTGCTCTATATATTTAGGTGCTCCTATGTTAGGTGCATAAATGTTTACTAGGATTATATCATCTTGTAGAATTGATCTCGTTATCATTATGTAATGTTCTTCTTTGTGTCTTATTATAGCCTTTGTTGTAAGTCTATTTTGTCTGATATAAATATTGCTACTCCAGTTTTGTTTTCATTTGCATTTGCATAAAGTATCGTTTTCCATTCCTTTCAGTCTGTGTGCGTCTTTCAATCTGAAGTGGGTCTCTTGTAGACAGCATATGTATGAGTCTTCTGTTATTATCCATTCAGCTATCCTATGTCTTTTGATTGGAGTATTTGTTTACATTTACAGTGATTACTGATAGGTACATTGTTATTGCCATTTTATTGTTCATATTTATGTTATTTATTATCTTTCCACTTTTCTTCTTAAAAAAGTCCCTTTCCTTTTTTCTTCTAAGTCTGGCTTGGTGGTAATGAATTCCTTTAGCTTTTTCTATCTGAGAATCTCTTTATCTCACCTTCAACTTTATTTTTATTTCTATTATTTTTTTTATTTTTTAAATTATTGAAGTAACATTGGTTAATAAAATCAAATAAGTTTCATGTGTACCATTCAACAATATGTCATATATATATTGCAATGTTGTTCACCATCCATAGTTAAACTGACTTCCATCACCAAATATTTGACCCCTTTTAGCCCTATCTACCTCATTCCTTCCCCCTTCCCTCTGGTAATCCACTGTATGGGTCCATGAGTCTCTGTTTGTTTGTCATGTTTATTTGTTGCTTTTAGTTTTATATCTCATATACCCGTGAAATCATGTTTCTCAACTTATTCTGTCTGAATTATTTTGCTTAGCATGATTATCTCAAGATCCATCCATGTTGTTTCAAATGGCAGTATTTCATCTTTTCTTATGGCTGAGTAATATCCCATTGTATATAGGCACTATATCTTCTTTATCCAATCATCTATCATAGGACACTTTGATTTCTTCCATGTCTCCATCTTTGATTCTAAATGATAGCTTTTCTGGGTAGAGTAGTCTTGGTTGTAAATCCTTACTTTTCATCACTTTGACTATTTCATGCTTATCCTTTCTGGCCTGCAAGTTTCTGTTGAGAAATCAGGTGACATTCTTACAGGAGAACACTTGTATGTGACTAGCTGCCTTTCTCTTGCTGCTTTTAAGATTCTCTCTTTGCCTTTAACCATTGCCATTTTGATTATGATGTATCTTCGTATGGGTCTGTTTGGGTTTACCTTGTTTGGGACTCTCTTCTCTTCCTGGACTTGTGTATCTATTTCCTTCACCAGGTTAGAGAAGTTTTTAGTCATTATTTCCATGAACAGGTTCCCAATCCCTTGCTTTCTCTATCTTTCTGGTACTTCTATAATGTGAATGTTGTGATGCTTGATAATGTCTCAGAGGTTCCTTAATCTATCCTCATTTTTCTTCTTTCTATTTTTGGCTGTTTTGATTGGTTGTTTTCTGCTGCCTTGTCTTCCAATTCTCTGATTTGATTCTGTTTCATCAAATCAACTGTTGATTCCTTCTAGTGTATTCTTCATTTTGATTATTGTATTCTTAATTTCTGACCAGTTCTTTCTTATGATTTCCATGTCCTTTTTTATGCCTGCTATCTCTTTGTTGAAGTTCTTACTAAGAGTCTTGAGCATTCTTATAACCAGTGTTTTGACCTCTGTCTCTCGTAGATTGCTTGTCTCTTTTTCATTTAGTTCTCTTTCTGGAATTTCCTACTGTTCTTTTACTTGAGACATATTTCGGGCTTTGTTTGTTTGTTTTGGATGCCTTTTTTTGTTTGTTTCTATGCATTAGGTAGATCTCCTATGTCTCTCAGTTTTCACTGTGTTGCCTTATAGGTATCCTGTGTGACCCAGTGACACAGTCTCCTTGATTATTTGTGTCACTTGTTCTTGGAGTGTCCCTAGTGCTGGTCGTGTTTGCTCTCCTGTTGTACTTGAATCTCGATTGCCGTTGTCACATCACTGGGTGGGATTGAATCTCATGCTGACTGTATGTAAGGACTATCCAGGCTTACAGCATATGAGATGTTGCGTGGGGGCTGACTGCACAAAGTGGATTTGCCCCAATGGGCTCCTTTGTCTGTTGACATATCTTTTGGGTGTTCCACTTGTGAGGCTAATCAGGTAGCATTCTATTGTGGTATAAAGCCAGCTTCCAGGTATTTGTTCTGGGCCTCTTGGAATCAGCACAGGCCTCTATGGTAGGGGTTACAAAGCTATCCGTGGTTGGTTGCTGCCTGTGCTGGGCCTGGAGGCATGTGAGATGCCACGCTGATAACCAATGCTTGCCTGCCACAAGTACTTGGGCCTGGAGCAGCTCAGCAACAGGCCAAACCTATTTTTTAATAACAGATTGCTTTGCTAAGAAAAATTTTGATGATATAAAAGAATGTTTATAAAGCTAAAGATCTAAAAGCACTTAAAATATAGAGTATAAGAGCCAAGGACTTATAGTGTGGCTTGGGAAATGCTATGAGCATATCTAAAAAGTTTTAAAAATACTATCACCTCAGTGTGACAAGTATGCTTCATCTTCAAAGTAAGGATGTAATTTCACAACAGCATAGAAGAATAAACACAGATTTAACTGATAAAGATAGTCCCTGTGATGTTTCATTTTATATATCTACCTGGCTGAGACTCAGAATGCCCAGATATTTGGTCAAACTTTATTTCTGAGTGTGTCTATAAGGGTGCATTTAAATTAGATTATCAACTGAATAGGTAGAGTGAGCAGATTGTCCTCATTAATATTATGAGCCACATCTAATCTGATGAAGGTCTGAAGAACATAAAAAGTCTTTCCCCCTTACTGAGAAAGGGAAACTTCTCCTGCCTGACCACTTAATCTGTGATATTGGTTTTTTCGTATCTTTGGACTTAAATTGAAATATTGGCTATTCTTGGTTCTTGAGCCTGCCAGCGTTTGGACTAGAACTTACACTATTGGCTCTCCTGGTGCTCAGGCTTTTGGAATTAGACTAGAAGTACACCAACAGCTCTCCTGAATCTCAGTCTCAGTCTCTGTTTCTCTTTATCTGTTAATACAGTCCCTATGTTTTAGATCAGCGGTCTGCAAACTTTTGTGATTCCATCTCCATTGGTAAATGTTTTTTTAGTATGTTCCCCAATA
>NW_006431382.1:229254-242658 GCF_000325575.1 Pteropus alecto | reverse complement strand
AGAAAAATACTAATCTATGAGAAGCAGTATGCATGTTAGGAAACAGACTTTGACAACAAACTGTCTAGAATCAAATCTTGACTCTACCAGTTACCAGTTGTGTAATCTTGGATAAGTTATTCAACCTCTCTTTACCTCAGTTACCTCATCTATAACATGGAAATACTAATAATGTTATCAGACTATTATTAATACAAGGAGTTTTGTGAAGATTAAATGATTTAATAATATATGTAAAGTACTTCCACATATAAAGAGCTACATAAGTGTTACTATGATGATTACATTATAGAGATTACAAAACTAGAAAATTTTAATGGAGAAGATTAACAAAATAACATATTTCTATATGTCTCTTGACAGACTACTGATTTAGATCATATAAGTAAACTATTGCCTATAGGCCAAATCTGGCCCCCTGTCTCTTTTTGTATAGCCTATCAGCTAAGAATGGTTTTTACATTTTAAAATGGTTGGGGAAAAATCACAAGAAAAATAATATTTTGTGACACATGAAAATTATATGAAATTAAATTTCCAGGTCCATACTTAAATGTTATTGGAACACAGCCACACTCAGATACTAATGTGTTATCCCTGGCTGCTTTCCTGCTATAGTGACATAGCTGAGGTAAACTGTACAGCCTGAAAAGCCTAAGATATTTCAGACCTTAACAGAAAAAGTTTGTCAAACTCTGTCTAGATGACTGTTTCTCAATGTCAAAATTACCACCCAGATCATGCGATAGAACCAGAGATTTCCAGATCCTGTTCTAAATGTACTAAATATTTAATGGAGCCTAATAATATCTTTTCTTCTAAATCCCTTTAAGAACTCCACCTCCATCCAGACCCAGGCTTTAAACATCATCTAAATTCTAATGACACCCAAACCTTTATCTCTATAGCCCAGAATTCTCTCTTAAGTTCTACACTCATATATCCCAGAGCTTATTTCACATTTCCACATGGATGACTGACACCTTTAGCATATCTAAAACTGGATTTTTAATTTTTCACTTCACATGTTTTGCCAAAATTTTCTGCTCCTAACTTTACCCATTTCACTTAATGGCACTAGCAGTTACTTAGGCCAAAATCCTAGGACTCTTTCTTGATTATGCCTTCCTTGATCTTCCTTATTCCATCAATCAGAAGTCGTGTTGGCTCTCTCTCCTAACTATAAGGAATTCAATAACTTCCAAACATGTCCACTATCATCATCCTAGTCTAAGACATTATCATGGTTTCCCTGGCCTACTGCAATTGCCTTCTAACTATACTGCTTACTTCCACTTATTAAAATTTAATGTTCAAAAAGGTAAACTCATGATTCAAATAAACACATGTCAAATATTTGGGTCAATTAATTAATGCAGAAACCAGTAAAATTTTAATATGGTCCAAAAATCATTCAAGAAGCTATTTATAGGTATTTATAGGTATATAAAATATTTACAGGTAATGTTAGGATATTATTTATGGGTTAGATACAAACCTGTTAATATTTATAACTATAAGCTTTGGGGTTATTTTTACAATGGGAATAACAAACAAAATTATTTGCATCCCTGGGCAATAATCTACAAGTTAACCTCTGTCTCAAAGGTTTATAAAAGTGCCTAGACTATAGAATGTCAAATCTAGCACTATATTAAAAAAAGACTCAGTAAGCTATTTTACCTAATTATAAGTTTCGGTTAATTTATTGACACATCCTTGTCCATCTCTCTATAGACTATTATTCCACACAATAGCCTAATGATCATTCTAAAACATAAACAGAATTATAAAACTAAAATACAAACTCCTTACTATAACCTATAGAGTTCTATGTGACTTGTCTCCTGCCTACCTTTCTGACCTCAAATTCTACTACTCTCTCACTCGTGTTCTATGTTTTGGCTACCGTGGCCACACTTGTAGTTCCTGGAAAACACTAAGCTCATCTCCACCTCAGGGTCTTTGCAATTACTCTTTTTTTTTTGTACCTGATACCATTTTCACCCAGATCTTCCATTGGTTGTCTCCTTCTGATTATGCAGGACTCAGCCTAACTATCACCTCAGAAGACTTCAGTTATCTGCCACTTTACTCCGTTATTCTTTCACATCACCTTCTTTTATTTGTCATAGCAATTATCATTGTTTGTTTTTATTTGTTTGTCTATTCTCATTTATGTATTTGCCCACCATAAAAAAGTAATGGAATGAAAGAATGGAACTTTGTCCCAGTCACAGATATGTTCCAAGCATAGTATTTGACACAGAGTAGGTGCTAAATAAATATTTATTCACTTCACTAACCTGAAATGTATTCTGAGTTCTAGCTCTGTCTCTGTCACCAAATGGCAACTCTGACTTTGAGAAAGTCTTTTCCTCTCTTGTGAACTTCAATTTTACTATCCAGAAGATGATGTATAACTAAATTATCTGTCAAGTAGTTACAGATAAATTGATATCTATTTCAGTCACTTTCAAAAAGTAGCAGAGAATGGGGTAGCAGGCATCATCATCATCACGTTTTCAACCACACAATAAGCATTTTTTCAGGCCCACACTCTGCCAGGCTCTGTGCTAAATATTGAGAATAGAGCAATCGATTAAAAAAACCCATAATACCCAGCAATTGCACTTCTTGGTATTTATCCAAAGAAAACCAAAACAATAATTCATAAAAATCTATGCACCCCAATTTTCATGGCAGCACAATTTACAATAGCCAAGATATGGAAGCAACCTAAATGCCCATCAACAGATGATTAGATAGAGAAGTTATGGTTCATATATAAAATGGAATATTACACAGACATTGAAAAATGAAATCCTACCATTTGCAATGGCATGGACGGACCTAGAGGTTATTATGCTGAGTGAAATAAGTCAAACATCTAAGGAATAAAAAGAAAAAACTAATAAAAAACAGACTCATGAATATAGAGGACAATCTAGTGACAGCAAGTGAGGGATGCTGGGGGGCTGGTAGAAAGGGGTGAAGGGTTAAAGAAGTACAAATTAGTAATTGATAGATGGCCACGGAGACGGGGAACACGGCATAGGGAATGCAGTTAGCATTAATATATTGGCTAGGCGGAAAACCAGAGGAGGGAAGGAGAAATTAAGGGGATTGTTTTATAATCCATTTAAATGTCTAACCAATGTACTACATACTTGAAACTAATAAAAAATGAAAAAGAAAAACCCATAACCTTTTCTCATGGGCATGATAATCTAATTTAATTAAGGAAATATTCCATCTACATGCAAAGTAAAGTAAGAATACAATGTGTGGTTATGCTTACTGCCAAATGAGTTGTATTCATAATAATAATAAATAATAACTATTTTTGATAGCAGCTAAAATCTATCAAGAGCTTATTATGTCCCAGGTATTATTATAAAAATTTTACATATTTTAAGTTACATAAAGCCTCACAACAAACCTATGAGAAAAGTACTATTTTTAAAAGTTTTAATAAACAGGTACTGGTTTTACTATGTCTACTCATAGATAGTAAGTGATACTAGAATGCAGAAGATCTCATTGAGGATTGAGTACAGGCAGTCTTGAAAGAAACAGGAGCTGAGCAGAGCTTCAAGTGAAGAATGAGATTTAAACAATTGAAGAGGAAGAAAGAGGGCAATCTAAAATGAAGGAACAACTTGAAATATTGAAGAGGAAATGCATTTATCTGTTTCAGGGTACAAGGACTTCAGTGCTTTCACTGGAGCTGAATTGCCTGGTAAAAATATTGGAAGACAAGTTTGGAAAGGAATGTGGCAGCTGGGTTGTGGAGGGTTTTGAATACCATACCAATAAATCTGGCCTTACATGTATTTAGTTCCACTGACATTTTTTGAGACTAGAATTTCATGTTCAAAATAACCATCGATGGAGATCAATCTGACAATTAAAAGGCTATCACTGTGTTTTTCAATAAAGGAACTATGCTTCTTAAAATAAAGAGGCTATCATTAAGATCCAGGTTTGAAATTATAAATATTTGTATGAGGGTGGTTACAATAGAAGAGAGAAAAATTGAGTTGTAAAAAAATTAAAGGAAAAATTAACTGCAATTGATGACTGGTTTGATGGTAGATGACAAGATGGATACAACGAAAATGACCCTCATTTTCCAGTTTGGGGTGTTTTTGACAGAAATAAAAATTCTTGAGAAATGGAAAGCAAAAATTAAAAGTTATAGAAAAACTTTAGACACATTTATAAATAACTAAACTATCACCCTGAGAAGACTTACAGAAATATAAATGTCAAATTACTCTGACTTAAATTTGACAGAATTAAAAAAAAATAGTGACTTCATTACCATGTGTTTGTGAGCCATTAACTGATGATTTTGCTATAATCATTTAGAAATACATTAAGTCCCACTTGGTGAAGGGTTCATATTTTCTGCTTAGCTGAAAATTTTAAAAAGCTATCTGAACCTAAGTAGAGCATGTTGGTGGATGAGGAAGTTTTATTAATATGTGGTATGATGGATATCTTCCATTCACCCCTCTAAATCTACTCTTTAGCATTCATCTTGCTCTCTGCCTTTAGAAGATGATCTATATGAACCTTGTCATTTGGCGCCTTTTCATCTGGTTTCTGGATGGACTTGGCCAATGTGATCTCCAATAGGAGATCAGAAGGAGAGAGAAAGTAAGGTCAGAGTATTTAATCCTCTGGTTTCCTCTCTGTGAACTTGTTCTGGCCTGGCTGTGTCCCTAATACAAAGACACTGTCCTCAAGATAGTATCCTTTATACAACTCTCTCCTTCCAAGTTCTGGTAAATGCTCCCTCCCTTCATTCCATGGGTCTAGGTGTAGTAATGTCTTCACAGCTACCTTCCTTAGGTTAATACACAATCCATTACAGTTTCTCTATACCTATGCCTCTATAAATAATCTCTTCACAAAAAATATTCCATGAATTATGCTAATATTCTACTTTATTTCAGTTGGGATCTTACTGACACAACAATTATTCCTTAAGTGGCTCTAAGAAACAAACTGTCAAAGCGAAATTCTGTGATTGATTTGGTCATATTGAGAAGTCCTGGGATAATCTCCTAGATGGGATAAAATAGGAATAGGTAATCCACGGCATGCAGTGACATCATAATCACTCAGATTATGACCTATCACAGTATAGAATGAAGTGCAGGTAGAAGGCAATGTCTTGGGAGATCAAATGGTCATAACAATCAGTCCATGAGGGACTGGACATTTTATTTATCAAGGCATTACAACAAACATTAGTGAGAAGAAGCACTATCAACCTCGAAGAGTTCTTTGGTAGCTATCTTCTGTAGGTCATAGTTAATGATAGGGGATGCTATCATGGAATTGTGTGTCATGTCCTCAATGGAAATAGTGGGATGTTGAAGTGCTAATGGCAGGATGGTGTCATTTAACAATCAGTGACATGATAAGTACAATTTGTACAATAAGACCCAGGGACAAAATGAGAATCAAAGTGTTGACCTGCAGGGCTCTGTGGTGATGGTTAGTTGATCATGGAGGTCTAAAAATGAAATACATGAACCCCAACAATGTGCTGCTTGGCATATATATGCAGGGAAAAAAATCTTGGTCTACTAAGCAGAAACCTAACTCAACTCAATATAGTGGCAATTTATGTCCTCCTATACAATTTCCAAATTTAAGTCAATTCACAGACCTGAAGCCCTTAATGCTACAGGAGTAAACCATAAATCTTCTCTAAACCTTTCCCAGAGGTACTGTGGCCATGTATCAGGGAAAGAAAAATACTCTAAATTTACCCTGATTCCCCAGAAATAAAAATGCCAGCGTGGTTCACCTATCAGAATGAGGGCTTTTGGAAATCAGGTTATAGATGGAGTCTTGGCCTGGTTCTAACAGTTAATCCAGTGGGACAGAAACCCCATCATGTGGGTATTTTTCCAATCTCAGGTTAGTATTAGAAGGAATAATATAGTTAGGAATTGGAAGATTCTTCTCCTTTGTTCCCTGGCCCATGCAGTATAGGTTATTACAGTAGGACGGACCAAATGCAAACTCTTGGAACTGCCTCTCCCCTAATATGACAGTAAATCAAATGGCATGCTGTGTCCCCGGGGAAACTGAAGACTAGTGCCACCATCAAAGACTTGACAAACACAAGAATGGTGCTTTTTACTACATCCCTACTTAACTTTCCTATTTTGCTGGTTTAAAAGCTCAGGTGGATCTTGGTGAATGATAGTAAATATCGTAAACTTAATCACATGGTATTGCCAGTCACAACTGTGGTTCCAGATAAGGTATCTTTACTAGATAAAAATTAAAATATTCCTTGTCAAAATATTCCTGCCTGTACTCAATCCTCAATGAGATCTTCTGCATTCTAGTATCACTTACTATCTATGAGTAGACATAGTAAAACCAGTACCTGTTTATTAAAACTTTTAAAAATAGTACTTTTCTCATAGGTTTGTTGTGAGGCTTTATGTAACTTAAAATATGTAAAATTTTTATAATAATACCTGGGACAT
The DNA here is from genome assembly GCF_000325575.1 of Pteropus alecto. Lineage (NCBI taxonomy): Eukaryota > Metazoa > Chordata > Mammalia > Chiroptera > Pteropodidae > Pteropus > Pteropus alecto. The sequence continues at coordinate 236,137 of NW_006431382.1, read as the reverse complement.
AATACAGCTATTGACCTGGAAAATTTTTATAATAATACCTGGGACATATACAGCTATTGACCTGGAAAATGCTTTTTTCCCCCATCTCAATCAGTAAGGAAAATTATTAACAGTTTAAATACATGATAGAAACAATAGTATATCTTCACTATCACACCACAGAGTTGTGTCAATCATAATGTAATCCAGAGCCCCCTTAATATTGTGCTTCTCCATTACATGATAACATATGACTAATGACCTGATGAGCAGGAAGTAGCATATATCTTCTATGCCTCCATAAGATATATGTATGTCAGAGGATAGAAGGTAAATTCTGCAAAAGTTCTGGAACTTGCAACATTGGTGATGGTTTTAGAAATTTTGGTGGTCTGGGATATGTCTGCATATTCTTTCTACACTTGATGTTAGCCAAAAGGCTGAAAAGTGATGGCTATCCTTTTTAAAGAGATATGCTTCCATACTTGTACGGCCCACTCTGAAGAAAACGGCACAGTGCTTAGAAAGTCTTTTTGGATTTCAAAAGCAAATAAATATATTCTATATTTGGGTGTGCTGTTGTAACACATTTATCAGGTAACCCGTAAGACTCTCTGCCTTCTGGTTAGGTTTGGCCAATGGGGAGCCCAGAAAGAAGATAGGTTGGAATGAGGGAGAATGGTGAGGTGAAGTTATTTATACCCCAGTTTACTTCCTGCAAGGTTACTTTTGTCTGATTGTGCTTCTAGACAAACATACCGGGCCCCTGATATCAGCCTCCTCTACATGAGTCTCTCCTTTTGTGTGCCTATAACTGCTCCCACCTCTTGTACCTTTAACTTAAAGATAGTAATGGTTCCCTTGAAATTACTATGCTACTCTTCATGGATCATTTATATCTATATGTCTATAAATAGTCTATTTATAAATAGACTCTCTTAGAATAATCCTAATCTGAATGTACCATATGTTTCCTACTAGCACATATTGACACAATTGTGAAGTAGATTTTCCATGTGTGCTATATAGACTATATAGTCTAGGTGTCATGGTTAAGAGCTTGTGTTCTGGAGTCAAACTAAACAATGTTTAAATCACAAGTCTATCATTTACTAACCAGTGTGACTTTGGGCAATATTTTTTAACTCTAAATTTCAATTCCATCTGCAAAATGGGAACAATACTAGTGTTTACCTCACAGAGTTGTTGTGGAGATTAAATAAGACAATATATGTAAAGAGGCTGTCACAGTGCCCGGCATGACATACATATTCAATAATACATATCCTTTTCATTCTTTTTATAGCTCACAGCATTCACAGAAGAGGGAAGTATAGTTTAAAAATTTATTAATTAGGGTCCTATTTACGATTTTATTGTTAACTATAATTGCTTGTTTGAAATAGTTACCTGACTTCTTTAAAATAATTATTGCCTGTCAGTAAATGATGGGTTTAAATTTCTGCACATATGCTACAATTTTATGCATCTCGCCTTTCACTGCAGGAACCCAGTCTTAGTCAAAACTCTCTTGCTCTGACATCTGCACTCAATGTATAGAGTCTTACTTGTGCAAAAGCATAATTATCCTTAAAGATAAAAGTGTAAACAGGATTGTGTACCTCATATTTGTTAACTTGCTCCCTTATTGTGAACATTCTAGTTACATTACCTTTATTGGACTGTCAGCATTACAACAAATCAGTAAGTTGTGCTACAAAATAAGGAAATAAAACTTTTTGAAATGGATCCAGGCAGAAGAGCTTGCCTGCCCTGGGAAATTACCCAGGAGCATCAATTCAGGACAAAGTTTGGATTCAGGAGTCAAGGGCTCAGGTCTTAGAAGCCATAGAAGCTTTACAAGGATCATGCAAAGAGGAGACAGGGAATATATCCAATATTTGAGAAATATCTATTCAATACTATGTGCCTGAATTTATAACAGGTAGTAAGTTAGGCAGAGGCATTGGATATAGAAAATAAAGACAAGACTGGGGTCTAAAATCCAAAGTCTAAGTAAACATCCTGAACCAAGACATTTGTAGGAAAGGGCAAGAGTTCAAGTGTCCAGACAAGCAACTGGGGCAAGCAACATGGAGTGTTAAAACCAAAGGCTTAAATAACCAAAGCCAAGTCCTCCTTTTTAATCAGGGAGCTTCTGCTATGCTTCCTATCTTGGGAATGTGTACCCTCAAACTCACAAATGAAAGAATCTTAACAGGTGCAGGGGATTGGAAGGAAAAATAAATTTAAAATGAGAAAGGTAAATAAATCCTAATACACATACATAAAATGCGCAAGTATAAAAAGTTCATGTTATAAGTCTTCTGTCCTACCCATAAGCCCAACAGTTTTGTCTCTGGTCTGTTTTCATTTCTAGCATTATATTATTCATAGGCTGGAATACTTTAAGTCTGATAAAAATAAAATGACTTCCTAACCTCCAATAAAGGGAAGAGAGAAATATATGCAGTGTGTTTATGAGGCTACAAAGGGAAATTCTAAACCACGTCCATAAAACTAGGGATAAGATTCCATTTGAGATAGAGGAAAACAGACATGGCCTGCAGGTGAGAGAAAACAGCACCAAAAGGCAAACAGAAATGAAATAAACAAAAGAGAAGGTGAGCTTTGGGTTCCGTTGTAACCACCCAGTTTAACACTCTATCCCAGGAACATCTGGGTTATGGAGGGAAAAGGAGTGGGAAGAGATTAAAAGATGTAGCCAGATCCTAAAACAAAGTTGTGTAATCTTAAAAGGCACCAAGCAGCTTTTTGAAAATTCATCTACACAAAAAAGTGAAATTGCCCAAGCAAAAGTGGGCTTCTATTATACAAACTGCAAAATAATTTTACTTTTTCTCAAAGATAAAGGTTTCCCACCAAATACACTTAATTAGCTAATTATGTACATCTAAATGTTTGACAAAATTAAACAGTGTACTTATATTTGTTTATGAATGATAGCCATGTATTTTACATTATATATGATTTTCAAAATAAGTTTGTCCTTGAATTTACAATTCCATCATGTATCCTTGGATAGCCAAGGATTGACACATGACTTAGGATGGATTCTCTCAGAAGTTGACCCTGAGACAAGAATGTGATACAAGTGGTATATGTAGAGGGTGATTCCAGGAAGCAATAGTAAGAAATAGGAAAGAGTTGCAGGGAAGAGAAGAAAGCCAATACTGAGTGATTACTGGTGATTATTGAGCAGGTCACCATTATGGGTAAATGAGGGTCTGTCCCACTAGGGATCTTTGTAAGATAGTGTAGAACATACCTCAGAGTTATTCCAACAGAGAAGGAGGAAGCTGGAGTATTCGTCCACCAATCTCCATCAGTTCTTAGTTGAGGGCTACTTCACTGGTAGGGAGAAATGTGTTAATTACCCAAAATACTCCATGTGGGCTCCACACACCGAAAAAAAAGTGGACAGACAAGTGCTTGGTGCTTGCAATTCAAAGCTGTCAGACGGAGAAAAAAGAACTCATATACTGCTAGTGGGACTGCAAGTTGGTACAGCCACTATGGAAAACAGTATGGAGGTTCCTCAAAAAACTAAGAATTGATCTACCATATGATCCTGCAATCTCACTACTGGGTATTTACCCCCAAAAAGTTGAAAACCGATATCAGAAAAGATATTTGCACACCCATGATCATAGCAGCATTATTCACGATGGCCTGGACATGGAAGCAACCGAAGTGTCCTACGATAGATGACTGGCTAAAGAAGCTGTGGTACATATATACAATGAAATATTACTTAGCCATATGAAGTGATGAAATACTGCAATTTGTAACAACATGGATGGATCTTGAGATAACCATGCTAAGCGAAATCAGCCAGACAGAAAAAGTTGAAAATCACATGATATCACTTATATGGGGGATATAAACCTAAAAGTAGAAACATGGCGGAGTGAGAGACATCCTCAGATCTCTCTCCTTGAAACAATAAGTTGAACATCTAAAACTGAACAAAAAACACCCAAACTGCACAAAAGCATGTGTAAGCATGGGATCTGCGCATAAGACTACCACAGGTCAGAACCCAGGGTGTCAGGTGGAGGACTGGGGGAAATAAAGAAGCTGCCTCCACAGCCTCTGAACCTCCCTGCAGGAGGAGGGGGAGGGTAGAAGGTGCAGCGACTTCCCTGAACAACCCTGCCTGGAAGTGCCATGAATTTTACGCAGCCGGCATCAGGGCCCAGTCACCAGGGCAGAAAGCAGAGAAGCGGGACAGGACTGCAGAGAAACAACAGTTGATTTTCACCAGCACTGGTTGCAAAACCGAGGCTGAGCCACAAACCACAACCCCAACACAGAGGGCCCCTCCCCCCAAACCCTCTGAGACCGATCACCGCAGAGCCCCCAGGCGATCTGAGCAAATGCTACTGAAACTGTTGCAAACACTGACAGGGACTGAAACTGAGAGTAGCGAGTGTGATTAAATACCTACAAGAATATAAAAAAGATATTATTTCAGCTTTATCTAAAGCAGGGATCCAAGGCACTTAGATGCCACCTACTGGAAACCAGAAGAAAAGCTCCTTTGCACAGGCTAAAGAGAGATTTTTATATAATAAATCTTTCTGGGGGGGCAGGGGAAACAGAATACACTTCCATTACTGCCCAGGTGGAGAAATAGTCCATTAAACACCATGAACAACCAAGGTGACAAGGCAGCTCAGAAAGAAAGAGAAAAATCTCCAGAAAATAAGGTTATAAAAATAGAAATATGTGACTTAAATGACAGAGAATTCTGGGTGGTACTTCTGAAAAACCTCAGTGAGTTCCAAAAAGAATCATATCAACAATTTCGGGAATTGAAAAAACAACTAGATGAGCAGAGCAAAGAGATTGAAACTCTCAAGAAGAACAGAATAGATCTTCTGGAGATAAAAAAAAAAAAAAACACTGCAAGAGTTGAAAAATGAAATAGCAAGCTTGGGAAGTAGAGTCGACCAAATGGAGGAAAGGATCGGTGATATTGAAGACAGAAATCTAAAAATAAATGATAAGGAAGAAGAGAGAAATTGAAGAATAAAAATTAATGAAAGAGAAATACAAGGACTCACTGATAATATCAGGAGAGGAAACATATGAATAATGTTCATGATCGAAGGGGAGGAAAAGTAGCAAGGATTAGAAAGCGTTATCAGACAAATAGTGGGTGAGAATTTCCCAAAATTAAGGAATGAACTGGAGCTTGGAATTCAAGAAGTCAATAGAACACCCAATTATCTCGACCTAAAAAGGTCTTCACCAAGACACATTATATTAAAGTTATCAAAAATCAATGACAAAGAATTCTCATGGCAGCCATGGAAAAGAAGACAGTAAACTATACAGGGAAACCATTAGATTATCACTGGACTTCTCAGCACAGACCTTATAGGCCAAAAAGGAATGGAATCAAATATTTAAACTGTTAACTGAAAGGAACTACAAGCCTATAATAAGGTCTCTAGCTCTTCTTTAGATATGAAAGAGAAATAATTAAAACCTTACCAGGCATACAAAAATTGAGGGAATTCTCCACTACGAGGCCTGCACAACAGGAAATACTGAAAGGGGTCAGATCACCTAAAACAAAATAACAAAAAAAAAAAAAATACATACATAATTAGGAGTAAGTGACTATCAGGAAATGGAAGCAGAGGAGTGCAATCCTTACTAAGAACAGGGGATTATAATCATAAATAATAAGAGAATTTCTATAGCAAGACAGAAATAAAGTTCAGCATACATAGAAACAAATTGAGATAACAATGACTGAAAAAGCAAGGATTCAAAGATCCAAATTCACAGAGGGGAAAGGAGATAAGGCACACGCAGGAGAAAATGGACAACTGTATATGTATAACTATCCTTTTCGTATCTGTAATGGTAACCAGAGTCTAAAGATTCAGAATTCAAGTATATAACATAAAACAAGAAGAGCCAGAGCCAAAACCCACAAAAGCAAACCAAATGAAGAAAACAGAAACTCAAAGACAAGGAAGCAATGGAAACACCGAGTTACCAGAAAGCAAAAGATAAAATGGCTATAAGAAGACCTCATATTTCAATAATCGCCCTAAATGTAAATAGACTGAAACTCACCAATAAAAAGGCACAGAGTTGCAGAATGGCTCAAAAAACAAAACCCAACCACTTGCTGCGTCCAAGAGACACATCTCAGCTCCAAAGACAAATATAGACTCAAAGCGAAAGGATGAAAAATGATATTTCAAGCAAATGGCATTCAGAGAAATGCAGGAGTAGCATTATTAATATCAGACAAAATAGACTTCAAAATAAAAAAGATAAAGAAATATACTGAGGGACACTTCATAATGATAGAGATTCATGAACCAAGAAGAGATAACATGTATTAATGTCTATGCTCCCAATTAGGAAGCCCTGAAATATGAAAAGCAATTACTAACAGAACTAGAGTGAGAAACAGACCAAAATGCTATCATAGTAGGGGGTGTAAAACCCCACTGTCGGATATGAACAGATCATCCAAACAGAAAAACAATAAGGAAATAACATCCTTAAATGACACATTAGATCAACTGGACATAATTGACAATAACAGAGCATTCCATTTCCAAACAACTGTGTATACATTCTTCTCTAGTGCACATAGAACGTTCTCAAGAATTGACCACATACGGGGGCACAGAAATAGCCTCAACAAATATAAAAAAGGTCAAAATCATACCAATCATATTCTCTGATCATAATTCTTTGAAAGTAGAGATCAACATCAAAAAAAAAATCAGGAAGAACCACAAATACATGGAGATTAAACAACATGCTTCTGAAGAATATAGAAATAAAGAGGTCAAGAGATACATAGAAACAAATGATAATGATAGTACAACATATCAAAACTTTTGGG
>NW_006431382.1:221676-226283 GCF_000325575.1 Pteropus alecto | reverse complement strand
GGACTTTGAGTTGTAATCACACAATAGAATATATAGATGTCAAATTATAATGTACACCTGAAAATTATATAATTATATTAATCAATGTTACCCCAATAAACTTAATAAAAAATAAAAATAAATAAACCTAAAAGTAACAAAGAGGACAAAAAACAGGGACTCATAGACATGACAATAGACTAGTGGTTAGCAGAGTGTAGGAGGGGAGGGGGGAGGGGTGGTAGATGAGGTAAAAAAGGTCAAATATGTGGTGACAGATAGAAATCTATGGGTGGTGAACATATAATGCAATGTATATATCCCTTACTGTTGATTTGTATGCCTGAAACTTACTAGATTTTGTTAATCGATGTCACCATAATATGAATGAATGAATGAATGAATGAATGAATGAATGAACGAACAAACAAACTAACTAAGCTGTCAGATGGATGTGCACAGGATTGGTTAGTGCCCAGAAGATATGAATGGGGCTCATCATGCAGTGCAACACACATACAACTTCTTTCAACTACCTGAAGGATGAATGAATAAGTTAAATGGCATTTGAAGACATCTTCCAACTGTGTAATTCTTTGACTATATAAAAAACCTAATATTGTTATAATTACTATAATTACAAATACAAATTGCTATAGACTAAATGTATGTATCATCCCTAAATTATCATATTGAAACCTAGCTCCTAGGTTTCAATAACCTAGAACCAAGCCAGTCTGTGTACTAATATTGGAAAAAGTCATCCTGATATGATGGTATTGGGTAGAGCATTTGAGAGGTGATTAGTTCTTGATGGAGTTAGAACCCTTACAAAAAATAAAATACTCCAGAGAGCTCCCTCATCCCATCTACCACGTGAAGTTACAGCAAGAAAATGGCCATCTATGAGCCAGGAAGAGAACTCTCATTAGACATTGAATCTGCTGGTACCTTGATCTTAGCTTCCCAGCTTCCAGAACTGTGACAAACATTTCTCGTTTAAGCCACTGAGTCTATGATAGTTTTTATTATAGTAGTTTAAAAGTACTAAGACACACATACATACACTGATGATAGAACTTAGAATAATGTAAATTTTAAGAAAGCAAGGACCATGGATGCTTTATTCACTACTACAACCCTTTGTTCATCCTGTGCCCAATACTATGTCTGACACATAGAAGGCTTTCTGACCAATAATTGTTGAACAAATAAAAAAGTAGGGAATCAATTTTAAAAGTATTCAATTCAGTTTATGTTTATACTTCTCTGGTTGATTAGTCTTCTATAACTTTTCGTGTATTTGAACAGAAGCATTTTTTTGTCTAGCAGAGGTCAGTTAATATTTTATAGCATCACAATTTTAAGTGAGGAAAAGAGTTCTTTATGCTAACAAACAACTTAGTTTTAAAATAGAATGACTGACAGGTCCTGAATTAATTTGCTAATAGTTCTTCCCATTGTATGGTAATTAACTCCAGTTGAATCTTTAGCCATAACACAATGTGTATGCATATCTATGCTACATACAGATATATTTGCATGCATATAAATAAACAGTAGACATTGCAAATGGTTGATTTTAACTGTATCAATTTTCTTTTATGGTACACTCCCAAGTTTTGACAATTGGTTTAGCACAATTTAGCTGCAAGTACTTAAAATATTCTTGAATGTGGGGAAGTAATATAATACCTTTCCACAAGCTGTAGAAAGAAAGTTCACAAGAAAATTAGGGCAAATTTTCAGAGCAACTCGTGTATTTACATATCAATAATCCATTTAATGAAAAGCACAAAAATAGCAGATCAGGTTAAGTCCAGAAGCTGCAAACTCAAAACATCCTGCTAAATTCAAAACAGTAGCAGTTGAACAAGCCAGTCTGTGTACTAATATCGGAAAAAGTCAATTTTTCATTAAAAAATTCTGGTTTGCCTTCTTCCAACTAGGAGGAACCGTATGCTGATCACATAGGATATGGTCTTTTTCTCCAAATCTCAGCTATCCTAGTGAACTCGCTTGTTTTCTGGAGTATTGTCCTGGTCCTGACAGCAAGTCAATTAGTAATCAGTGACCAAGTGCCCACTGTGAGCTGAACAATGAACTAAACATTATTGAGAGGAGACAAAATAAATAAGGCCCAGTCCCTGCCCTTGAAGAATTACAACCTGGTTGTTCATATAGGACACGCATCTTACAATAATAATCACCTCTACAAATGCTTACAAAGCAACTCATGCAGTGCTCAAGTAGGGAGAGGAAGAGTGAAAGGGTTGAAATCTGAAAATCCATAAGGTGGGTATATGGGGAAATAAATACTTATTGATAAAGCTTAAAACAGTTGTACTAGCAAAGGGGCTGCAAATCAGTTGCTTCACGTGGAAGCAATAAGCTATTTGGCCAGCCCAGTGTGTTTTACCAATGTGTATTTAAATGCCTACAGGTTCTATCACACCTTATTTATATCACATCTGGTAGTTTCACACATTTACAGTTCCTTACTGGTCTGGCCAGTGAAGGCATTTTAATTTGTTATCCCTGAATTAGGGGTACATCTTTAAAACTTGGCAAAATGGTTCAGGATCTTGCTACTCAAAGTTGTGGTCCATGAATCTGTGGCCATGCTACCCTGAAAAAGCCCGATCCAGTCTGATCTCAGAAGCTAAGCAGGGTTGAGCCTGGTTAGTACTTGGATGGGAGACCACCTAGGAAGACCAGGTGCTGTAGGCGTACAAAAATAAAAATTTAAAAAAATAAATAAGAGATTGTAAGCTGACAAGGTCCTTGCAATCTGTGAGGTCAATCAAGGGTCGCCTCGTATTTTTTTACTAAAAAAAAAAAAAGTTGTGGTCCACGAATCAGCAGCAACAGCATTACTTGGAAGCTTGTTAGAAATGTAGAATGACAGGCTCCACCCCAGACCTACTGAATCAGAATCCGAATTTTAACAAGATCTTCAGTTGCTACATATACACACTAAAATTTGAGAACTACTAGTTTAGGACACATGAATAAAAAAGTCTTATTTCAGCCAAGAGAAATTAAAAATGGAGACTATTCTACCCATCAAGTGATAATGTGGGGGTGAAAATTAAACTAGCTTCAAAAATGTTGAGATTATATGAACTGAATACAATGTCTCCTTTAAAATAGTGGTTCTTAAACATCAATGTTCATTAGAATTTTCTGAATTGATTGCAGATTCTCTGGCTCTACTCTGTCAAAAATTTTCATTGAGGAGATGTGGAATGGGCCCTTTCAAACAAGCATACAGGTGATACTGAGTGCTATAGATTTAGTTCATCTCCCCAAATCCATATATTGAAGCACTAACCCCAGTGTGATTGTTTTTGGAGACAGGGCTGTTAGGAGCTAATTACAGTCGAATGAGGTCATGGGGCATGCTCTAATTCTATAGTATTAGTGGCCTTCTAAAAAGAGGAAGAGGGAGAGATTGATCTCTCTCTCTCCACATATGCTCAGAGGAAAGGCCATGTGAGGAAAAAGCAAATGTGTACGAGTCAAGAAGAGAATCTTCACCAGAGCCTAACCATGCAGGCACACTGGGCTTAGACTTCTAGCTTCCATAACTGTGAGAAAATAAATGTTTAAGCCACCCAGTCTTTGGAATTTTGATATAGCAGCTTGAGATGATGCAGGAGGTCCCCAGACCTCAATTTGCCCTGGACCTTGCTGTATCCTAGGCCTCCCATGGAATGTGGACAACTCCTTAGTATTTTCTATTCCAGGGCCACTAAGGATTTCAGCAAAAGAGCCCAGGAAGGTGCACCCTCATGGAGAGCATCAGGGGGTCAGTGGTTACCATCAGAGTGGAGCCTCCCAAGCAGCCTGGGCAAGGCACTATGATGCTTAAGATGGGAAAGAGCTTTCATAGGCAAAGATAGAGGATAAGGAAAATCCAATCTGACCCATCATCTTCTCCTCATGTGCAGTTGTCACATGGACAGGCATTTGATCTCTTTTCCCACTCCAGACACCTGACCTGACATGACTTCCAATCCTCATCCCCAAATGAGATTACTATGAGGGTGGAATTCACTGCTGAGCCCAGTCAGATATCTGGCCTTGGGTAATTTTTTTTGTTGGTTTGCCTTGGGCTTCTTGCCTTTTTGCAACCTCAACTCAAGTGCACAAGTTCTTAGTATACAAACCTTGGTTTCTTCCAACCACCTCCAGTCAAGCTGCTGCATCTCAGTGCTCCCCTAGTCTCCTCTGCACTCCATCCATGATGTCTCCCCATATTTCTCATCTCCACAGCAACAGAAGAGGTCACATTTGTTGGGGTTGGGGCAAGTGTATCACGGAAGGCTGGGACTACAGGGATAACCAAGATTTCCATGGGTGTAGATGGATGTGAAGAATTTCCCAGTAAGAGCAAAGATACAAATATTGTAGAACACTGCTTTTCAAACTTTTTTATATATCAGTCTCACCTGGAAAGCCGGTTATAATTCAGATTTGAGGGCTCCCACTGTGATTCAGTAGGTCTGAGGTGAGGCCCAGGAACATGCATTTTAACCAGCATTTCAGGTAGTCTGGATGCAGTTTATCAAAGGACTAGACTTTGGGCACTACTATTTGGATCTACAGCTTCAATAGTGCAATCC
>NW_006431382.1:191366-221616 GCF_000325575.1 Pteropus alecto | reverse complement strand
CCTTGTGACAGATGAGGGTGAATGAAAAACCCTCTAAAATACTTTTTAAATAAAGTATAGCAACTTCTAGGGCATAGGGCTGAGGTAGAGTTTCAGAAACTGTAGCCATTTATCCCAGACTTCCAACTTCTTTCCTAACATCTAAAAGCTGAAACTTGTATTGATTTCCCACAGGTGGCCTTTTGCTACAGCAGTCGCTTTTCCTTCTGAATCTTTAGCCCAAGCCAGAAAACCTCCACGTTGTCATCACACATTTCTTTCTTAAAAAATCTGATCATGGTTCTTTCCTGCCTGAGAATCTTATAACAATAGCTTTCAAATTTCTGTGTGCACTATTTAGGAGCTTATTTTTTTAAAATGCGGCTAGCTTCTTAGGATAGTTCCCAGAAATATGCATTGTAACAAGATCCTCAAGTAATTCTGATGCAAACTATGGATGCTCATAAATTCATGCGGGATTTATTCCAGGAATCATTTGCATTGTTAATTGGGACCTTCAAGAGACACTATTCAATTCTTAGGAATTTAAAGCTCTGTGGTAGATGCATGGTGATGTTTGGGGCCTAAGAATTTTCTTGAGTTCAGCAAATCCCGCACACTTAAAATTTCCTGAGCAGGAGAACAATGTGATAAAAACACTGAAAGTGATTATTTGAGCAACGACATGTGAACACAACCAAAGAGCAGATGGAATTAAAGACTCAGAAGAACTAAGCAGAAAGTGGGAACTATAGAAATAAAATCAATGGATCTCCTAATAGAGTATTTTAGTTTTTGGTTTTTGTTTGTTTGTTTTTTCTTTGTTTGTTGCCTTCAAGAACTCTGATGAGAGTGGGATTCTGAAAAATATGACAGGAGAGAAATAACCAAAAGCCCTCCTCAGAAAAGGAACAGACAGATCTCAGGGAGCAGTTGCCTTATGAGAATCCAGGCCCAGTGTGTGCAATCATGCTCCCTTCTCCTACTGTACTTTCAAGTCAGAGGGGAAAAGGTTCAGAAAAAGAAAGTTCCAAAATAAAAGACAAGTGAGGAGCAAAATAGGAAATATATTCAGCTCCTAGAGGATTGACAAGGGGCTTATGGGGAGAAACAGACTAGGATTTAGAACGAGGCAACTTTTTCTTTTATTAAGGGAAGAATTTCACAGCATTAAGGGCCACATCACACCAGAGACTGAGCCGAACATCCTGAGCCAATAATGTATGCCATACGGCAAGTTAAAAGCCAAGTGTGCCTGGTACCCCTAGCTCGGAGTAAAGGCTACCTATCTGGAAGTTGATTTTACAGACAACCCGGGGTTCTTCCACTGCAGTATCACTTGGGACCTGAGACTGCATTGTTTTCCCCAGCAAGGGCTGGTGGCAGTGACAAGCATAGGTAAATTTTTCAAACTACATTTTTCAGTGCAACAAACAATGAGGCAGTCAGTATATTAAAAAGGGAAGAGTTTTCAGCCAGTAAAGCTACTTTGTTAGAAATCACCAGTAAAAAACCTAATTTCGGAGATATTCATAATTCCCCAGCTGCTATCCTCATTGAAACTATTTTGGATATTCTAGTATTACACTTCAATAGATGAGGTGTGGAACCTTGCTCTAGACCTATCCTTTCACACACACACACACACACACACACACATCCAGACCACTCCATTCTAAAACTCACCTGTCCTAAGTGCCATTAAATCAGAAACAGAGGTGAGAAACTGATAATCCAAAAGCTGATACCAGCCTAATATATTAATGGGCACTGATGGCCTAAGGATCACTCACAAATATGTCAGATAGTAGCATAGTGGTTAGGAGTCAAACAGAGCTGATGCCAACTCTATCACCTATTAGCTGCCTGACCTTGAGTGAGTCATTTAACCACTGTATGTCTCCATTTTCTCATCTACAGTCCAGGGAAATAATAGTATAGATTTCACAAGGGTTTTGCCGGTATTAAATGAGATTATGTGTAGCACTTAGCACAGAACTCATCATATAGCAAATGTTTAGGAATTTTTAGCCATTTTCATGTTGCTACTGATGTCTCTCCTATCTAGTACTATTGGCATTTCAGTAGGGGAGTTCTAGAGACACATTAGCAATGGTAATTCTGATTATTAGTAAGAGACAGTTAAGGGAATTTAGCTTGGGACCTTTTTTATTCCACCACACCCAGAGCAGAATTCATCAGACATCTGGGATCTTTCCTCACTGGTGACTTGGATCATGCCTTTCAGTGTTTTCATCTCTTTGCCCATAAATGGTATTATACTGGGGGCAAATGAAAAGAAAGAAAGGAATCCTAAAGAAAACACAAAGCAGAACTACTCTAGTCCTTTGTATTGCTCAGTGTGCTACTTTTGGTACTCTTTCCTCACAGTATGTCTGTTATTCATTCCTTGCCAGAACCAAATTCCAATTAGGGGTTCATCAACAGCAAGAATTTTGCTGCAGAGAATAAAATAATGGTGACTTTTTTTTTTTAAAGCTGATTTTTACTTAATAAATCATCCGTTGGGGATGAACTGTTGCTGACCTAGAAAAATTATTTGTAATCAGAAAGTTCGAAGGTCTAAAGAAATATTTATGTTTAGATAACTCTCATATAATGGTAGAGTATACATTTTTAAAATGTCAGACTACTTGTACAGCAACTGATTAGGTATCTAACTAAACATCCACTCTGGTCAGTCAGAAAAAACCCTAATCCTCATCTATTAAAATGATTAGCTAGAGGACACTAGTGCAATACAAGATATCCACATGGGTAACATGAATAAAAAAGTAAACTATAAACATATAGGGACCAAAATTAAAGAGGGAATCAGAAGGAACATATACTCTAGAGAGAAGACATTGCACCCTTAAGGTGATCAATGACTCTTTTAGACAAAACCTGGAGGTCACAAGGTGATGCATAGAGGCCTAAGAGGTGTATTAATAATTCTTCAGTGAGTACTCTCATTTAATCTGCCACCCACATTCTAATCTTGGATTAGTTGATCATAATTGAATTATTCTGGTCAATTAAATCACAGTAATGAGGGAGGAGGCAATGATTCAGATTAATTTAGTTTTACTAGATTCAGGAGCCATTGCCCCTAAAGAGGCCCATGGCATCTAGGATCGTGGGATAATAAATGTGAATAAAATCATTGAAAAGAGGTTGACCTGGAAGAATCTATGACAATATTATCGACACATGACAAAATGTCATCATAAATGTCAACATTTGCATTTCAAGCCTGTTTCAAGAAGCGAGGCTTTCACAAAGTTTTTATAAGCCCCACTTCCCCAGTCCCTTTCACTATATATGTCTCCCTCCCAGATAAGACAGGCATGTGACCATGGAGGAAAAAATACAAGAGATAGTATAAATTAGTTGGTGTTACAATTTTCCATTTTCTCCCTTAATCGTCTCTAATACCATTTTTTCCAATGTCTTATCTCACCTATTGGTTTTCATACTAGGCTATAAGAAGACTTCTTGTTACCCATGCCAAACCTCAGAAATCCTAAATTCTAGATTTTCATGTACCATATAAGAGAAACATTTTGCTTTTGTTTACAGGGAGGTTATAACTTGGCCCAAGCCATGAGTGTGTGGCAAAGGTATTTCCACTCAATTAGATGAGTGAGAAAGAAATAAAGAGAAATCATAGATGGATTGTCATTCGAAGCCTTTCTGACTTTTTGATAATTAAGATTCTGGCAGAGAATGGGAATGGAAGCAATGTTTAAAAGGTTTCTGCACATTCCTCACTGTTAACTCTATTTTGATATTAAATTTTTCTATTAAATATATTATTTATAACAAAATCATTATTAATATTAATTATCATGATGATTATATAGTGGTGGCATTTGGAGAGATCACTCCTAGGCTTTTGCTTTCTAATTTATCAGTAACAGAATGGTGGGAATTCTAGGGAAAGGAGGAAAAAACACTGGTGCGTACATCCTATTGTCCACCAAATAGACCGCAGTGTGGTACCTAACCAAAAATAAAAAGTGATGTCCTGAATTCCATGCATCTCATCAGCATTTCGTAGGCCACTACATATGCTGCTACTCAGCCTCAAAAGCACTGATGCCAACTAAAAATCTGAGCCAATGTTTATTTTGTCCAATTCAAGATGTTGTACACCTGAAACTAATACAATACTATATGCCAACTGTAATTGGGAAAAAAAAATAATGCCTACAGCATCTGGTCTTCCTAGGTGGTCTCCCATTCAAGTACTAACCAGGCCCGACCCTGCTTAGCTTCCGAGATCAGATGGGCATGTTCAGGGTGGCATGGCCGTAGAAGAAAAAAAAAATTAAATGTCAAAAAAGAGCAACCAGGTTCGCCTTGTCAGCAACCAGGTTCGCCTTGAACATCTTACTGTCCCTACATTTTAGACATTCATTAAAATATAAGTGTCATGAATGTTCAGGCCCAAACCATCATGTTGGCTGGTTGAGGGTTATTTTGTTTGCTGCAATTCTCCTTCCTGGGCTTTCAGCACATAGACAAACAAAAGCAAGACCCAACTGCAGCTATACCACTGCTAGTACCCCAATAATTGGAAACTAATGCACAGTTGGTGGAAGCTTAATCTCTAGCTTTGGCAACCCTCCATGTGCTCCCAAATTAGCATGACCCCCAATTACTCAGAGGCTTAGCTACCCAGGAAAGAGAAACATGCTAAGGCAGCTCTTCAGGTGCTTTCCCTGCATTGTGATCTCTGTGAGTCAAAAATCACCGATGAAACCAAGGACTGTTGTGTTTTTCGCCCCCAAGGCCCAAAAGAGATGGTGGTATTCATCGGGAACCTAGAAGCTATTAACCTCAGGACTTTCTTTTCATCCTGAAGGATGCCCCTTTACTGGTTCTTGTTATTAATGTATACAACTGATTCAAAGCACACTTCTTCCATGCCAAGATTTCATTTCTGGATTTCTTTATCCTTTCCAGCCTGCTTTGTACCTCACATCAAATGATATGGTATGGGAGAAGGAAAGCAAGGCGTCAGAGAAGGTAATTGATGAAGAAAGAAAAGAAAGAAAAAAAAAAAGAAACAAAAGAAAGAGAATGTCTTTTTGTAGTTCGGACCTGCATTTTGAAACATAAGGAGATCCCTCTAGCCTGCAGAAAAATCTGAAATTTCAAACAACATTCATCCCTTGACAAAGATGTATAGAGAATCTACTTAAAGTAAGGTATTGTGTGAGACTACATGTGGTTCACAGGCTTTAACAAGATTATGGAAATGAGAAATGTGTAAACTAACTAGGAAATACAAAATAATGGAATGGCTACTTTAGTAGAAGCACAAGAAAATAAAAGATATGGGATCATGGACATCTAATGAGAGAATGCAATGTGTCTTCCCTAGGGTTAGAGAGTATTGCCAAGTGGCAGAGTGCTAAGCATAAGAGGAAGTACCAACACAGTATTCCTATGCTACTACTTCTTGAGCTCTTTCTCCAAATTGTAAGGCTCTAAAATATGTCAAATGTGTTTCCTACCCTAGCCTTACATGTGAGTAGAGTAGGCATCAGCCTCTATCATATCATTTGAGGAGCAAAGAACACTTCCTTGCCTCAAAGTCCACCCCTGACCAGGAAACTAAACTGAAATAACCCACCTGGAGATTTCTCTTCCTGATGCCTTTTTCCAGGTCCTACATTAGAGGTGAGATAGGTAAAAATCACTGCCCACAATGCCAGGAGGGTCATACTGAAACTTGAAGGTGCCAAGCACCTAGAGTGGAACTGAGAAGGAGGCACAGGGGGAACGACAAGGATGGACAGCTCCATTCGGACCAGACTGCCAAATCACTCCTGGAGAGAGCTGGTTAAGAAGAAGCCTTAGCTTTGACTCCTGACTTTGTCAAGGAGACAAGATACTTAACCTTGGAACCATGATGTTAATGTCTATATGCAAGATACTTAACCTTAGACAAGATACTTAACCTTTCTGGATATCAATTTCTTTTCCTGTGCCACAGCGATAATAATGTCTACTTTGTAGGGACATTGCAGGCAAAATGTGACAATGCTTGTATAGTGCTGGAAGATAGCAGATGCTCAATAAATAATACTTCATGGTTCTATATATGGCTGCCCCTGACAGAAGAGAAATATGTTTAATGACAGGAAAAAAATTATAACTTTGTACCTTGTTAGGACTCTACAATAAGGGGAGGGCTATAAAGGGGAGAAATACAAGGTTGTATATCAGAGCATAGAGGTTAATTTTACAAACTTCTAGAGAAGAATTCCAGTAGAAAGCTGGGCCTGTGAGGCAAGAGAAGATTGAGTAGGAGTAATTGAAGTGTGTCTGACAGGAGAAAGCCTAATGGGAATGGTCAGAGATGACTCAGGGGCCAGTGAAGTGTACCTCCTTCCCCTGGATTTTTGTCAGAGAAGGGGACTGAGGATGGAAAAGGTAGAAAGGCTGGGGAGGATAAGGGAGAGGAAAGCTTTATCTGACCATACTGGAATCAGAAGTCAGAGACTCTTCTTTACTATCCTCTTTAATTATCCATTTGATTTTTTTGGTAATGCTGTCTTTTAATTACTTGGAACCATGATGTTAATGTCTATATGCAGGTTTCATACAACCTGACACCTTCGAATTCCCTAATGAGATGACTTGGGTGGCAGAATCTTTGGGCTGGTTACCATAAAATTCAACACAAAAAGTTACAACTAGAAGCTTCATGCAAGAGATAGTCTCTGAAGCAAGCAAACAAAATTCCACAGGGGTGAATATAGAAAGTGAGTTGATTTGAAACAGGAAAAATAGAACAGTTCCTTTGGAGTAAAGCCTGAGTGAGAAGGCTCTGGGGGTGCTACCATGGCTAATGTGCTGCAGCTTCTTCCCTACCAAGTCTCTCATTCCTCTATCAACTTTCTCTTTACTCTTTGGAGTTATGTATCTTGGTTAATCAGTGTTGTTGTGTTAGATCATGAGGCTGCATGCTCCAGATTTCCCAACCAGATGACTTTTTGTGGTGGACACCAACAGGAAAGTCTAAGCCAAAACTGTTTATTGGGTAATTCTGCTAGCATCTAACTAAGAATGGGGCAGAAGAGGTGCTCTGGGGAAGACGACAAGACTGGAATTTCTTACAATGATGTTTAATAATGTGTCTGGATGAAACTTAAATTTACTGGCTCTGAAGAGGATCTTTTGGTGTCAGAAGGAAAGAGTCTAGAGAATATAGGCCCTACTTGAATTATAGAAACATCTTTCCTATTTTCAAGGAAGTAGAATAGAAAACATTTACTCTGCTACTAGGTTTCTCTTTCTTCTGTACATATCACTTTATGTTCAGAGTCTCTCTCATAGTTGGAGGTTAACCTTTACAATGTGTACAGAAAACAAGACCACAGCTATTCAGTTTCTAGAATATTCTCTGGCTGTGCATGTTACAAAGATCCCATGTCTTTTTGCTAAACTAGTTTAAAACATAGTTTCACCAAGATAAAATCCTAATCTCTTAGTTGTCCTGTAGCCTGATTTTTACCTGTTTTGTGGCTCTTGTGAGGTATTCAAATAATCACATCCTGAGATGTAGGCAAGGAAGATGCCATGGTCCAATCACCCAGAAAAAAGTAGAGAAGAGATAAACAAGACAAAAAGAAGCAGGAAAAGCAGGGACAGAATGTGATAGGAGGGATGAAATGGGGAGAGAAGAGATTTTTTTTTTTCAGGGAGATAAGCTTTAGCAGATTCATGCACTGACTTCCCTAAGACAGCAGGGTAAATTTAGAATTGATCTAGGAGACAGAAAGTTTGAATGTATTCTATACTTGTTTCTGCTTCCCACCAGCACATCATATTTTGATTATTGGTCTTTTGGCATAAGACTAGAAAATGCATAACTGTGAAGGCAGAAAGCATTTCACATATTAAACAGTGGTTGGTGCAACACACATTTACTGTAGCTCACAGTGATCTGTTTGCTCTGTTTCAACCCAGTAGACTGATAGATAATGGGAATTGGGCAGAATTCACCCCCTGGATTTTTTTTTCTGAATCTATTTATCAAGCTCCCTAACTGATGTGAAAAATCCATACAGCAGAGATAGCATCATATTTTTTTTCTTCCAAAGAAAAATGCTCTTTTTTCATGTAGTTCACCCACCTTCTAGACCGCAGACTGAACATATGTTTTAAGTCTAAGCATTAATTAGAAATATAAAGAAATGTATCTCCTTTTGTTCAGAAGGAGAATTCTATTGAATCTTTTATAATGAAGCTACTTAAAGGACAGCCTAAGTTACTGCTTCTACACAGAGCTTCTGTAGAAAGAAGATAGAGCTCACTCATAGAGGATTCTGGCTTTGTGCCATCCTCTTGTTGCTTTCTCTGGACACCAGTGGGAAGTAGAGTCATAAAAGTAAATAAAAAGATCCACGAAAGGTCAAGATAAAGTCTCTGACTTGAAACGACAAATCAGAATGCTCCACTAGGACACATAATTGTCTCAGAAAGTCTTTGTGAGATTTTGTTCCCATTTTAGGCCCTGCTGCTCACCCCTACCATCAGGTGACAGATTATGGTAAGCTCACAGAAAGACAGGCCACTCAGAAACCCAGCCAAGATGGGTTTCTCAGAGGCACAGAAGCCTCCTTGAAGTTGTGCTATTAGTTTATCAGGGGCCTCTGGAAGGAGGATCCATTTTGTTCATCCATAGACAGTTTGCCTTAAAAAGTGTCACTGGGAATAGAGCAGAAGCTGTAAACAGCAGCATCCTCAAGGCCACCTCCACAAGGGATTGAATGCAGGAGTTGTGAAATACTGTATATCTCCTGATAAGGTACCTAGGGCCTCCCCCATGCAGCTCCCCTTAGGTCATTCTCACACCTCGCTGGATCCTGCCAACCAAAACTTTTGCTTTTTTCTTTTTTTTTTTTAAGAAAAGATTTTAATTGAGGAGATAATGCACTAATAATGAATTTTCAAAAACTAAGCATGTTCATGTCGAAACCTAAAACATTTCTAGTCTCTCAAAAGCTCTCCACATCCCCTCCCATCACTATTACCCAAGGATAACAACCATGTTGACTTCTACCAGCCTAAATTAATTTCATCTGATTTTTAACTTTAAATAAATTGAATCCTACAGTATGCACTTTTGTGCCATTTCTTTTGCTCACTATTATGTTTTAGAGGTTCATTCAAATGGTTGAATATAGTTTTAGAATGTTTCCTCTCATTTCTGTTAATTGTATATTAATTCAAAATAATACTAATTTATTTATCTGTTCTACTACTGAGGGGAATTTAAGTAGTTTACTTATCTTTAGCTATCGCAAGTAGAGTTGCTATGAACATTCTAGCACAAGTGTTTCGAGGAACATATGTATGTTCTCATGGACTTTAGCTTTCCCATCTCTGTCAAGTTCAAAGCCCTGCCTGATTCACTAGACAGCAGCTAATAGGATTGATGAATTATTGTGATTTTGACAGCCAACTTTGGCAAACAGATCTTAGGGTATCCCCCATGTTCACCCCCTGTATAATCCCCTCCTACTGAGTGTTGGTGAGACCCATGGTTTGCTTATAAATAATAGAAGATGGCAAAGGCTGTCATTCTTATGGTGAGTCTATCCTATAGTTTAATAGCAATGGGGATGGGACGTCACCCTATGATTATACTTACACACACACACACACACACACACACACACACACACATTATAAAACAGCTTATGGAGAGGGCTACATGACAAGAAACTGGAGACAGCTTCTAGTTGTTGAAGGTAGCCTGTGGTCTACAGCCAGCAAGAAAACAAAACCTGAGTTTCACAGCTGCAATATTAAGTCTACCAAAGAAATGAATAATCTAAGAAATGCATTATTTTCCAGTCAGGATTTTTGATGAGAACACAGTTGGCTGATAACTTGACTGCAGTCTTGTGAGACACTGTGCAGAAGATCTACTTAAGCCATGCCCAAACTTCTGACCTACAGAAACCATAAGATAAAAATTGCATGTTGTTTTAAGTTACTGTAAAACTCTAGGGTAATCCGTTACACAGTGTATTTGTTTCATATTGTATTATATCACCACACATTTAGTGACTTAAAACAGCACACATTTATTATTTTATAGTTCTGGAGGTCAGAAATCCTAAAATAAAGGTGCTAGCAGAGCTGTATTCCTTCTGAAGGCTCCAGGGGGAAAATTAGTTCCTTTGCCTTTTCCAGCTTTCAGAGGTTACTTACATTTCTTGGCTCATGTTCCCTTCCTCTATATTCAAACCCTTGTCTGTCTCTCTGACCTTTGCTTCTTCCATCATACCTCCTTCTCTAACTCTGACCTTACCACTTTCCTCATATCAGGACCATTGTGATTTCACTGGACTCACCTAGACAATCCAGAAATACTTCTTCATCTCAAGATCCTTAATTTAATCACATCTGCAATGCTCCTTTTGCAATGTAAGGTATTATGTTCACAGGTCCTGGGGATTAAAACGTGGACACCTTTGGGGGGCATTATTCTGTCTACTGCTTCTTGCAATAGAAAACTAATACACCAAGTATCAGGGGAGTCACTCTTTTCCCAAATGCTATTCATCTCATTACATAAAATAATAGGTTTATAAGAAGTGTCCAAGCAGCACCAAGTCCTCCCCTAAAGCCCTTGTTATAGCTCAAAGTTCACATATTATTTCAACAAATCATTTAACACCTCCTCTGAGTTCATTTTGGAGAATCACTGATAGAACAGAAATACATACTATAGAAAAAAAGGGTCTCTGTTTTTCCAGTTTTCATGAGGTGAGAATGAGTATTTACATGAGAACATATTTGAGAAAGCTTCTTTCTTTTTATAGGTCAATGCTTTGAGTTAGACAAGATAGAAGGTATGCTGACTGTTCTGAATCTTAATGTACAGCAACCTAGATGTATCAGTTAAAACTAAGTTTGGCTGCAAAATAGACCCCAAATATAGGTGGTTCAAACAAGATAATTCATTTTTCTTTTACATGAAAGGCTGGAGACAGACAATATAAAAACTGCATTGTTGCTCTGTTCCACCAAGTCCTCAGGGATCCCACAATCATTTAGGAATTGAATGATGAGAGGAGAAAGAAGAAAGGGAGTAAAGGGAACATGCCAGTTTTCTTTTTAAAAAAGTTCCCCAAAACTGCCACGAAATTCTACTGTTATCCAATTGGCCTTATATGACCACATCTAACAAAAAAATAGCTCTTTTGCGGATGGTCATAAGTCAAACAAAAATTTGGATTTTATCTATTTACTCTAGAAGAAGGATAAAATGGAAATTGAGAGTAACTCAGCCTGTATGGAAAAGCTAATAATATGGTTTGAATCTGATAACTTCAAGTAACCACATTGGAAGCCTTTGGCTTTCCAGAGTTCATCACTGTTATAAAAGACTTACTAAATTGAAATGAGATTCTAGAAATGAGAGCATATGCATATATTTCTTGAGTATTTGAGAAACATCCTAAAATATTCTGTTCCCTTTCTTTGCATCACATTAGTCTCTAACATATTTTGATTTCATCTTTTTTTTATATTAATTCTTTTTCTCTATTGTAAGTGCTGTAAGAAACTTTATCATCTCCAATCTGGATTACTACAACAACTTGTAGGAGGTTAACAGAGACCTTGCTTCCTATTTTTCCTGTCCTCATCCACACAATATCATATACTGAAGATATTATTCATATTAGCCACCTGGTTGAATTTATACAAACCTATCTATTATAGTGCTCAGAAATATCTTGTCATGTTTTAATATGATGAATAATTCCCAAAAGGGCCATGTCAGATAGAACCTATTATAGGTCAAGCCTTTTAGCCAGAGGCAAACTTCCAAGTTGTCACTGTGTACCCACATCTAATTTCTTCTCTCATAATCATCCAGGACACTTTTCTTTGTTCTATTAAGGTAATCACATTTGGATACCTCTGAACAGAGTTTTTCCTGAGCAAAGCCTATGACCAGATCTCTGAAGGTCAGTATCCCTGAAATCAAACTTGATTTTTATATGTACAACAAGAATTATTTATTTCTCCTCCTCTGGAGCCTTTTTCTGGGACTGGCAAAATCTCATCACCAGTTAATGTCAGGAAAATGAAAAATGGTGCCAGAGAGAAATCTGGATCTACACAAAATAATAAAAAAACACTGATATGTGTTTTCATAATCCCATATGTGTTTCATAATCCCATATGATAAATATATGGGATTTTTTTCTTATTTTAAAAATCTCTTTAAAACATAATGTACTACTTAAACAAAAATCATAACAAGGTAGTATGTGGTTTATAATATATGTAAAAGTAAAATGTATGACAATAAAAGCACAAAGTAAAAAGTGATGTAAGAAGCATGGTGGCATGAGGGATCTCCTTGATCTCTCTCTTTGAGTTTACAACAAATTAAACAACTATAATCCAACAGAAGATTTCTAGCCCAACATACAAACACTTCTGAGAGATCTGTACATCAAAGCACCTGAAGGCTGGCGAATCGGGTGAGCAAGGGAGGAGAGAAAGAAGAGGAGCTGAGACAAATACTTCAGACACAGCCTGGCGGTCCCTGTGGGACTTGGAAAGAGGGGAGGAATCAGGTCGTAGCATTCACTCTCTGTATCCCCAGCACTCCTGCCTAAGTGATCAGCCTATACTACAGTGAAACCCAAGTGATCAGGGCAGAGACAGAATATAGAGGTGCTATAGCTGTGTTCTAATGCCATTTTTGCCAGGCAGAAAATGGAGTCAGTGAACCTGGCCACCTCCCCCAATCCTCCCAGAGTTTGCATCCTCATACCCTCTCAGAGCTAGCAGTGGGCCCCAAAGAAACTACAGCTGTAGAGCAGGGAGTCTGTAGCCCTGGGAACTGAGGAGACAACTTCTGAGTGACAGATGGACACTGTGACTGATCCCATTGACAGGGATGGAGATACAGGGGCAAGGCCACTGAGGACTGGCTGTCACCATTACTGGGAGGAAAACATCCACAGGCACAATGTCAGCTTCTCCAAACTCACCCCATTCCCACCGATCAAGGCTGATCCTGGTGGAGGCATCTGGGACACTTCAAGCAGCACGACACTGCTTCTGAACCCTGGGGCAGCCCTGGGACTTCAGAGTTTTTCAGGAGCTCAGAACAACATCACCCACCACATTCCCCCATGGCAGTGGAGCCCTGGAACCAAGGTGACATGGCCACAGAGGAGACACAAACATCCCCAGGAAATAAAAGGTATTTTATTTTTTGCAACACAGCATAGATCCGGGAGGCCTGGGCAGTGCAGGAGGCTTGTGCACCACCTACTAGAAAAAAAAAAAACTTATCAACCCACTAAAGATGGATCACTCTTAATAATAATATTAAAAAAAAACAGAGTTTATTCCCATAAATCCTATGCAAAGAAATAATTCATCGAATACGATGAACAACCAAGGTAACAAGGCAGACAGCAAAGAAAATGAAAATCTCTAGAAAATGAACTTAAAAATATAGAAATATTTGATTTAAATCAGCGGTCCCCAAACTTTTTGGCACCAAGGACCAGTGCTCCTATGAGAATCTAATGCCTGATGATCTGAGGTGGAGTTGAGGTAGTGATGCTAGCACTGGGGAGTTGCTGCAAATACAGATGAAGTTTCACTCAGTTGCCTGACACTCACCTCCTGCTGTGTGGCCTAGTTCCTAAAAGGCCACAAACCAATACCAGTCCGTGGCCTGGGAATTGGGGACTCCTGATTTAAATGACAGAATTCGAGATTGAAGTTCTGAAAAAAACTCAAGGAGATGCAAGAAAACTCATATAGGCAGTTTAATAAACTCAGAAATACAAGCAATGAACCAAAGAAATTGAACCTTTAAAAAAATGAATAGAAATTCTGAAGCTGAAAAACTCAATAAAAAAGATGAAGAATGAAATAGTGAGCTTAGGAAATAGGGCTGACCAGAAGAAGGAAGGAATTAGTGATATAGAAGACAGAAATCTAGAAATCACACAGAAGGAAGAAGAGAGAGACTTGAGAATAAAAAAAAATGGAAAAAAAATCTACAAAAACTATCTGATACCATCGTAAAAAGCAACATAAGAATAATGGGTATATAAGAAGCAGAAGACAGAGAAAATAGAATAGAAAGCTTATTCGAACAGAATTGACAAGAATGTCCCAAACTTACGAAAAAGAACTGGATCTTTGAATCTAAGAAGCAAACAGAACATCTAATTATCTCAATCCAAAAAGGCCTTCTCTAAGGCACATTATATTAAAACTGTCAAAAATTACTGACAAAGAAAGAATTCTCAAGGCACCAGGAAAAAGAAAATAATAACGCATAATAAAATCCCATTAGATTATGATTGGATTTTTCAGCAGAAAATAAAAGCTAGGAGAAAGTAGAATCAAATATTCAAACTATCGAAAGAGAAAATATTGGACAAAAATTAAAAAAATCCAGTGAAGTTCTACTTTAGATATGAATAAGAAATAAAATAAAATAAAAACTTTTTAGACATACAGAAACTGAGGGAATATTCCACCACAAGGCCTGCACTACAAAAAATACTGAAGGGGGTTACTCTATCTGAAACAAAAAGATAAAAGGATACAAAACTACAAGTGAGATGACTGATAGACAGACATAAACAGAACAGTGCAACCCTTATTAAGAACAGGGAATTATACATTTAATATTACATAATGGATAAAAAAAGGTAAAAATGTTTTAAAAGATAAAAAGAAAGCAATTCAGTCTTTACTGCAACTCAGGAAAAAAGAAAACAGCATAAAGAGAGAAAATGTAACAACAAAAACAGGAAATAAGTTGGAGTGATCGCCTGCACTTGCAAAGGGGAATGGAGATATGATGCAAGCTGAAGAAAAAGGTCGACTGTATACAAAAACCTTTCCTTTACTTACATTTAATGATAACCACACAAAGAAAAATCCAGAACTGAGACATGTAACATAACAAGAGGGAACAGAAGGAAAAATCATAGAACATCAACAAACTAAAGTAACAGACAGAAACACAAGGACTAAGAAACAATGAAGACACTGAACTACCAGAAAACAAATGATAAAATGATGATAGAAATTATATATATATATAATCACCCTAAATGTAAATGGACTGAACTCACCAATAAAAACGCACAAAGTTGCAGAATGGATCATAAAACAAAACCCAACTATATGCTGCCTTCAAGAGACACATCTCAGCTGCAAGAACAAATATAGAATCAAAATGAAAGGATGGAAAACAATACTCCAAGCAAATGGCATTCAGAGAAAAGCGAGAGTAGAGATACTAATATCAGACAAAATACACTTCAAAATAGAAAAGGAAAAGAAAATTACTAAGGGACACTTCATAATGATAAAGGTAATTATGCACCCAATCAAGGAGCCCCTGAAATATGTAAAGAAATTACTAACAGAACTAAAGAGAGAAACAGACCAAAACACTATCGTATAGGGGAACTAAAACCCCACTGTTGGATATGGACAGATCATCCAAACAGAAAGTCAATAAGGAAATATCATCCTTAAATGACACAGTAAACCAGTTAGACATAATTGACATTTATAGAGCCTTTCATTCCAAAACATCGGATTATACATTCTTCTCTAGTACACATGGAACATTCTCAAGGATAGACCATATGTTAGGACACAAAACTAGCCTCAAATATTCAAGAAGATAAAAATCATACCAAGCATATTCTCTAACCACTATGCTTCGAACTGAAAATCAACTGTAAAAAGAAAGCAAGAAAAACCACAAATATGTGGAGATTAAACAACATGCTACAAAAGGACAGATGGGTCAAAGAAGTAATAAAAGGAGAGATCAAGAGATACGCAGAAACAAATCAGAATGGAAATAAAACATATAAAAACGTTGGAGATACACCAAAAGCAGTATTAAGAGGAAAGTTGATATCATTACAGGCCTATCTCATAAAAACAAGAATGAGACCAAATAAACAACCTAATGCTTCATGTTAAAAAAAAAAAAAAAGAACAAATGAAGCTCAAAGTCAGCAGAAGGAAAGAAATAATAAAAAATAAAGGAGAATTAAATCAAATTGAGAACCAAAAGACAGTAGAAAAAAAATAATGCAACAGAGCTGGTTTTTTGAAAAGATCAATAAAATTGGCAAACTCCTGGCTAGACTTACTAAGGAAAAAAGAAAGAAGACTCAAAAAAATCAGAAATGAAAGAGGAGAAGTCACAACAGATACCATAAATACAAACAATCATACAAGAATACTATGAAAGATTCTATGCCACCAAATTTAATAATCTAGAAGAAATGGACAAGTTCCTAGAAATACACAACCTTCCTAGACTGAATCATGAAGAATTGAATAATCTAAATAGACCAATGAACAGTAAGGCAACTGAAACAATCATCAAAAACCTCCCAAAAAGTAAAAGCCCAGGACCAGATGGCTTCACTAATGAATTCCACCAAATATTCAAAGATGATTTTATACCTGTTCTTCTCAAACTCTTCCAAAAAATTGAAGAAGAGGCTATACTTTCTAACTCAGTTTATGAGGCCAACATAACTCAGATACTAAAACTTGGTAAGGATGACACACAAAAAAGTAAATTTCAGATCGATATCTCTGATAAATAAAGATATAAAAATCCTAAACAAAATACTAATGAATCAAATACAACAATACATTAAAAAGATTATACATCACAATCAACTGAGTTTCATTCTAGAGGTGCAGGAATGATTAAACAAAAGAAAATCAATCAATGAGATATGCCACATAAAGAAAGTAAAAATAAAAATCATATAATCATGTCAATAGATGCAGAAAAAGCATTTGACAAGATAACAGCATCCATTTATGACTAAAACACTTAATGAAATGGGTATAGAAGGAAAGAACCACAATATAATAAAGGCCACATACAATCAATCCTCAGCTAATATCATACTTAATGGTGAAAAGCTAAAAACTATGCCTCTAAAATCAGGAACAAGACAAGGCCATCTGCTATCACCAAGTCCTACCTAGAGCATTCATGCAAGATAAAGAAATAAAAGGCATCCACATAAGGAATGAAGAAGTCAAATTGTCACTTTTTGCAGATGACATGATTCTCTATATAGAAAACCCTAAAAACTCCACTAATAAACTATTAGAAATATAAACAAATACAGTAAAGTTTCAGGATACAAAATCAATGTACAAAAATCCACCATGTTCCTATACACTAACAATGAAATTTCAGGAAATGAAGAAAAAAAAAACAATTTATTTTTCTTTTTCAATTGCAACAAAA
The DNA here is from genome assembly GCF_000325575.1 of Pteropus alecto. Lineage (NCBI taxonomy): Eukaryota > Metazoa > Chordata > Mammalia > Chiroptera > Pteropodidae > Pteropus > Pteropus alecto. The sequence goes on along the minus strand of NW_006431382.1, from coordinate 204,308 downwards.
AGAATAAAATACCTGGAAATAAACCTAAGGAAGCCAGTGAAGGATCTATACATTTAAAACTATAAGACATTATTAAAAGAAATTGACAGAGAAACAAAAAGATATTTCATGTTCATGGATTTGACGAATCAGCACAGTTAAAATGGCCGTATTACTCAAAGCAATATATGCATTTAATGTAATCTTCATCAAAATCCCAATTGCATTTTTTTAAAAAAATAGAACAAAAAAAGATATCAGATATATATGGAATCACAAAAGACCCTGAATAGCCAAAGCAATCTTGAGAAAAAACAAGGCTGGAGTTATCACACTGCCTGACTTCAAAATATACTACATAGCACAATAATCAAAACAGCATGGTATTGGCAGAAAAATAGACACAAAGATCAGTATAATAGAATCTATTACTGTAATGAACCCACATATATGTGTAGAAATAATTTTCAACAAAGGATCCAAAAATATACAATGGAGAAAGAAATCTTCTTCAATGGTTCTGAGAAAGATGGAAAGCTATATCCAAAGAAATAAAACTAGACTTCTATCTGTCACATGCACCAAAATTAACTCAAAATGGATCAAAGACCTAAATATAAGACCTGAAACAGTAAATTGCATAGAAGAAAATATAGGTAGTAAACTCATGAGCCTTGATTTTAGAGAGGATTTTATGAATTTGACCTCAAGGCAAAGGAAGTAAAAACATAAAAATAAATGAATGTGACTATATCAAACTAAAAGTTTCTACACAGCAAAGGAAACTATCAACAAGACAAAAAAAGCAACTAACCGAATGGGAGAAGATATTCACAAACAACCCTGTCAATAAAGGCCTGATATCTAAAATATATAAAGATCTCATACAACTCAACAACAACAAAAGAAAGAATCCAATTAAAAAATGGGCAAATGTGTGAAGGTGGTCAAAAGTTATAATATTCCAGTTGTAAGATAAATAAGTTCTGGGAATGTAATATACAACATGGTGATTATAGTTTACAATATCGTATATTTGAAAGATGCTGAGAGAGTGTATCTTAAAAGTTGTCATGAGACAAAAACTTGGAACTATATGAGGTGATGGATGTTAACTAAACCTACTGTGGTGATCATTTTGCAATTTATACATACGTCAAATCATTACGTTGTACACTTTAAACTAAACAGTGTTATATGGTATTTATATCTCAATAAAACTGGGGTATATAAGTTGAAGATTCTTTCAAATGGAGTTTGGAGAGTGTCTTTGATTTTTTTTTTTACAATTCCAGTCAATTCCACTGTATAAATCTTCTACGTTTTATTAATCCAGCCCATGTGGATGGGGAAAAACATGAGCAGAGGACCTCAACAGATAATTCTCCCAAAAAGACAAGCAAACGGTCAACAAACATATGAAAAGATGCTCAATTTCATTAGTTATTAGGGAAATGCAAATCAAAACCCAATGAGATACCATCTGGCACCTTTTAGAATGGCTATCATCAATAGAACAAGTATTAACAAGTGTTGGAGAGGTTGTGGGTAAAAGGGAACCCTTATACAATGCTGATGGGAATGTAAATTGGTGCAGCCACTATGGAAAACAGTATAAAGGCTCCTCAGAAAATTAAGAATAGAATTAACATATGGTCCAGCAATTTCTTTTTTTGATATCTACCCTGAAATCTTGAAAACATTTATCCATAAAGATATATGCACCTTGATGTTTATAGCAGCATTATTCACAGAGGCGATGACATGGAAACAACTAAAGTGTCCATCAATAGATGATTGGATAAAGAAGATATGGTATATATACACAATGGAATATTAGCCATAAGATAAAATACTGCCATTTGTGACAACATGAATAAATCTCGAGATTATCATGTTATGTGAAATAAGTCAGAAAAAGTTGAGAATCATATGATTTTATTTATATGTGAGATATAAACTGAAAGCAACAAACAAGACAATCAAAAACTCATAGACACCAACAACAGTTTAGTGGTTACCAGAGAGAAAGCTGAGAGAAGGGAAGGTAGATATGGGTAAAGGGGCTCAAATATATGGTGACAGAAAAGGATTTGACTTTGGGTGGTAAACATACAGATGATGTATTATCAAATTGCACACTTGATACTTATATAATTTTATTAACCAATGTCCCCCTAACAAATTTAACATGTATATTAAATAAGTTTAGTATATATTAAATAAATTATGTGTGTGTGTGTGTGTGTGTGTGTGTGCATGTATATATAGCACAAAGGTAATGATGAGAGAAATGGAAGTAAACTATTGTAAAGTTCTCATACCATACAGGAAGTAGTATGATATAACTTGAAGGTAGACTGTGATTTGTTAAAGATGTTAACTATAAACTCTAAAGCAGCCACTAATATAAAACAGAGTTACAGACAATAAACTAACAAAGGAAATACAAATAGAACTGTAAAAATATTTAATTAATCCAAAATAATGCAGAAAGAGAAGAAAAGGAAACAGAACAAATGCAACAAATAGAAAACTAGTAGAAAGATGACAGATTTAAACCTAACCATATCCACATTCACATTATATATAAATTGTCTAAGTAACTAAATTAAAAAGTTAAGATTACCAGATTGAATAAAAAAGCAAGACCCAATTATATGCTGCCTATAAGAAACAGATTTCATATCTAAATATATAAATAGGTAAAAGTAAAAGGATGTAAAATATATATAATGTTAACATTAATCAAAAGAAAGTTGAGTTGCATACCTGAAGCTAATAAGTCTTGATGAATTTCAAAGAATTAATGTCATAAAAAGCATATTCTCTATCTGCAATGACAGAAAATAACACACTTCTATGTAATCCATGGATCAAAGAATTCGAAAGGGAAAACAGAATATATTTTTAAACTCAAAGAAGAAAGAAAAAAATGAGAGTATGGAGGAAGGGGAGGGAGAAATTACAAAGGGGCATGAGGAAACTTTTAGAGGTGTTGAATATGCTCATCATCTTTATTATGGTAATGGTTTCACAGATATATACATATGTCAAAACTTATCAAATAGTATACTTTAAATATGTGCAGTCATATTATATATGTCAATCATACCTCAATAAAGCAGTTTTTAAAACACAATCCTGATAGAATACTAAATTTTCTCTGTTTTCAGTTGGTAGTTTATTTCTTTAAGTACCTACCCAATTTCTTGACCTTCTACCCTGCTCAGGAATAAGTCACCAGAAAGGAAAGGAGATGAAAATGCAGGTGGCTGTTTGCCAAATGGATGCAATAAAACCTGACCCTGATAACTCCACAGGGTTCTATGAAGATCAAAATTGATAAGAATAGAGCTCATTACAAAGTAAGAAAGTGTTATCAAATGTAAAGGACTTATCTCTCTAGCTTCAGGTTCCCTGGCAAAGTGAATAATAGGACTAACTAGATCCAAATTCGGAAATGGATAAAGTTTGTCTTTGATCCTCTGTCCCTTGACGCTGATGCCCTCATGCTGTGTCTCTCAAGGCCAGAGAAGGCCTAAATAGGGTCACATCTTGCAACTCTTTTTCCTTTCCTCTGCTAAACTCCTATGAATTTTTCTGTCTCCCCTGGAGATTATGCTGTCAACTAAACAACCATGAATACTAAATAAGCAATTCAGATAAATGACTTTCTTAAAAGCTGTTTACTAATATGTTTGAATCTTTGTGACTTATTAAGCCTTAACACTGGTTAAATACTAATTTCAACAAAACCTTTCAATGATTGGCCAGCTTTTACTAGAGGGTGATATTTGGAGATAGATGGCCCCTTACTCAGTTTATCCTTCTAGAAACTAAACACTTCTTGGAAATCTCTTGAGTTTATAATACTGCAGGTTTTCTGCTCTTGTTATTTTATTATGAGCCAGGGATCTATTATAACATGAGCATTCTTAGAACTCCTATAAATTTCCTCCCTCTCCCTATCCCGTATGTACACACCCTTAAAGATAATAAGAAAACAAAGCAGCTCCAATCAGTAGCAGCACTAAAATGTACAATTTCATCCCGTGTCTATCACCCTTGGGTTATAATTAAACTGTTTAAATGCATTGCTAATCTGTAAATCTGTCTCATTAGCATAAGCATGTTCCATAATTACTAAAAAGGCAGTGAATGTTTGTGACTTTAACAGACTTTAGAACTAGTGAGTCTGTCTAAATGCCACTTCCCACATTGTGGCCCAAGAACTTATGGAGGAACAGTCTCCAGTGTTGTTATGTATGCCAGGCCAGTGGCAGCGCTTTTGTTTTTAATAGGTAATAGGTTCATACAGTTCACTACTAGAACTACAACAAGCTCTCCTAACTAGTATTTTTTATTTAATGTATCTAGTCTGAGATAGTCTATATCCATCTTTTGGAATAAAGTATAAAATATAGGTTTAGTGATAGAATCAGTCTTCTGGAGTCTTTCTGAGGAAATGATCATAAGAAAATCTAGTCAGGTGGCAACTTCACTTGCCTAAATGTCCTTAAATCTTTTTCTTACCCAAATATTTTTAGGATACTGAAGTTACTGCCTCACTACATTGAGGATGGATTATTTTGTTCTCTTTTATATTCATCTATTAACTTTCAGCTTATAATTATTGTTTTAGCCTGTGGTCATACCTGGGCATCCAAGAATTTCTTATTTCAAGAGACATGCAATGCACTATGCCCTGCCCAGTTCCGCTGACAAATAGGTGTCTACATTTTCATCAGGCTCGTCACAGCTCACTCTTCCCCTGTGTTATTCTGCAAATCCCTTTCTAGGGCCTTCATATCTCAGGATTTGGTTACAAGTGCCTACTTATTGCCACCATAGGGCCGCATTCCACCAGCCTCCCAAGTCCTGGTCACAAAGCTGAAAGAAAAGATTTGCAGTGGAAAGAAAACTTTCTCTCTGTCTATCTTTTGTTATCTTCTAGAATGGTATTTTTCTGTCTTCTCTCTAGGCACATGATTTGGCAGTGGGCATTGGAGGAGAAAGTAGTGATAGTAGGAAGGTGGATGTCTCCACTAGTTAGATATAGGTCATCCTCCCTCTCCTCCAAGGTCACCTGATGGGTAGGATGAGGTTTGAAAACTTGGTTTCTTTCCTTTCAAAAATTCTCTAACAGCTGGGAAGTCCTCTCTTTTTCTACCAACCTTCTAAATAAATAAATAAATAAATAAATAAATAAATAAATAAATAAATAAAATTGATAATAATAATAATAATAATAATAAACAGAGGAGATAAATGGTGTTTTAGAGTAATAAGACGCTAAATACAATTTCTAAATGTAGAACCAATGAGCCTTCTGAATTCTCCTTAAAATGGCCAGCTGATGGACTCCTAACACTGTTCTTACAGGATCTTTGGAGCACATATGCATCTTAGAGGATATGATCCCTTTTGACAGCCTTTGTTTCCTAAAAGCCTGGGTTTAGTTAGATGTGTGACTGTGATAGCTTTGTTGTTGTTGTTGTTGTTGTTGTTGTTGTTGTTGTTGTTATGATTAATCTAAGAGTTGGAGGTGGATTCCCCCTGGCATTTTCCCCTTCTCTTCCTTTCCCTTCATTGAAGCAAGTAGTTGTTCTGTGTTTATTATCTCAGAAGAGAGATGTGACAGAGTAGACAATAGAAGTTGCTGGTCAATCATCCTAGCTTTTAGGTTTCCAAATTAAAGCCCTTAGGAGAAGGTGATTCTCTCATAAACACAAAATGTCTTAGCATGAACTATGAAGGGAGATGGGTTTTTCCCAGCTGGGGGAAGTAAGAATAGGAGAGAGGTGCACTCTCTATCTCAGCTGTTGATCCTGCTTGCAGGGCAACAGTGAAATGCCAGAAAATGAGATCTGTGGGTCTTCAAAATAGATAATCCAGAGCCCCCAAATTTCAAGTTGCAGGTCAAGGAGACATCAAGATCCCACAGGAAAAAAGGCAACACAGACCCACAATGAAAGATGGAGATGAATGAGAGGATGCAGGGCAAGTGAGTACCTAGAAAGACATTAACCTTCTTCCTCACCTCCTCTCTGCTGCCTGGTAATATTCTATACATGAGGTTTTTTTCCACCCAGAAAGGCTTTGCTATTTCAGGTAGTAATCTAGCCTGCCAGTGTAGTTTTGTTGTGAATATTCCCAAATAAAATCTCAAAAAATTGGGGCATAGTCTTCTTTATCTAGACTAGATGGACTTCCTATGGGTGCTCCTCAGTCCAAGGGACAAAAAGAGATAAATACCCCAATTTCCTGATAGAAAATGCCAGAAAAGACAGAGATGGACTACAAGACATGGACAAGATCTCATCCTAATGATTCAGTTTATTTTAAAACTTTTTTTTATATAAAATATTCATTTTTAAATCTTGTTTTTTAAAACATGTATAATTTATATGGGAATTTAGTATTGAATACCTTTTAAATTCCAAAAGCTGATTGAAAAGCACATAGTATAATAAAAGAGGGATATATTTTTGGTTTACATTAATATTAAATAATGCATTTTGTTCAGCATCTACAGAAAGCAAAATCAGGAATAGGGGCATGGCATTTTTGATCCTATGCAAGAATCCAAACTGCTGCACTGAAATGAAAATATCTAGAGCTTTATGTAAATAAAATACAAATCTTGTGATCTCAGTGAAATTGTTATAATTCTAAGCTGGTCTGATAAATTCTAGCAGACACAAATAATCCGGAAAATTTTCAAATCTAGAAAAAAATCTATTTCAAGCTTCTGAGTAAAATTTAAAGACATGTTTCACCATAGTCTGGTTATATTTTCTAATGTTTTAATTGGCTTTTAGTAGTTTGAATTCATACAGCATTAAGATATTTATCCAAAAATCTCTAAGAAACTAAATTTCTACAACAAGAATATATACAATTAAATAAGGATACTTGTAATATATACAAAGCAAAATCTGAATTGTGAGCCATAAATCAAAAGAGGGTTTGGGGCAAAACCTTCAGAACTTATATTTACAGGTACTGTTTTTGTTAATCATATGAATTCTAATTTTCTAGGTATCATCTTGATCTTTAGAATAAAAATTAAAGATAATGGATGTTACTGCATTAAAATAATACTAATTGGAAAAACCATTTTTAAACTGCAAACTTTGATTAACAGTACATAGCATAATATATGTAATTTTTAAAAATATTGCAATGTTATAAAAAGAAGAGTCTGTAGCTCAGAAAAAAAAGAGCAAGAAATTAAATGGTTTAAAATAAGGGCAGAATTCTGCAGAGATAAAAAATATTTGGAAATGTGAAGTTCTAATAGTAGTATAAATTAGATAATGGGAGTCAGAATTGGTTTATTCAGCTAGAAATCATATACATGAAGTCTTTACCATTGTATATGTAAACTGAGCATCTGAAAATTTCCCTCATCTTCAGGTAGACCGGTAATTGAGCCCTCCCCGCTCCTTTAATTTCACCAGGAAAAGAGTAGTAGTGAGACTACTTTCTAAAAATAAAGAATTATCAACTGCTAAAAGCCAAGGCCTTAAAATTGAAAGCAAACAAATAATTGAATAAAACTATCAGACAAATTCTTAACCACGTAGAATAAGGAGCTAAGAGTGATTTTAGAATAAAGAAATATGACTTCACATTCTTAGTGGGATACAGCTAAAAACAAAAGAAACTATACTGAAAATCTTGAACTTTATTTAATAGTTTTATTGTTTGTTTTAATACTGTATTGCTATTTTGGAACTCTTCTTGATTTAATAGATTAAGAAAATAAAAAATTACATTTATTGTGTTAGGAATAAAAAAATTAGGAAGGAATTCTCTATCATTAAAAAAGAATTGGAAATGTCAATATGAAACAAGAAAAAGCACAGATCTTTTCTAGCTTTGTTCATTGAAATTACCTAAGAGCAATGAAACCCCCACAGTGCCCCCTAGTGCTCAGATTCTGGCTTCTGACACTATTTTTCTACTAAAGGGAACCAGCTCCTATCTGGGGCAGAAAGGTATAAGATGAGCCTGAAAAATCTTGTTGTGCCAGAAAGAAACAAAGCTTTCAATGATTAGTAGGTCATATGAAAAGGACATAGGAGCAAATTTAAAAGAGACTCACACTGGCCAAAGTTGTGACAATTTTGTATGTCAATCATACCTCAGTAAAGTGGTTTTAAAAAGAGAGAATAATGATTGTAGATCATTAAACATATGAGAAGTCATAATTCCATAATGATACACAAAGAAAAAAGATAAATCATTCTTAAAGAAGTTGAATATAATAGAATGCATTTCTGTGAAGCCTTATTTCTCATTTATGAGGCATTATTGATTAACTTATTGTACCAATGGAAAATATAAAAACTAGAAAGGTAAATACATCAATTGGAAGGCATTTTCTCACTCCAGGGAATTATTAGAATGGCCCATAAACTATGATCTCAAAACAGACAAAGCCAAGTAAAATATCTAGAACTCAATGAGTATAAATTTAATTATTGTTAATATTTATATCATAAGAATATAAATGAATAAAGAAGTATTAACATATCAATTTCCAAATTTTTTGGAGTGAGGAGAATACATTAATATATCATATGTTTTTATCAACTGGGATACTTATTATGTAATATACAAAATTTCGATCTGGGAAAGTAGGCTAAACAGCTGATCACTCACCTCTTAAGAACAACCATAAATAGGGTTTAAGATGTTCTATGGGATCATGAACAAGAATCTTGTCGACCTCCAAGCCTAAATCTCTGGTGATAAACATTCTCATCTGTCAGTATGGTAATTGTTCTTTATGTGGGATGATTTAGAATTATGTATGGAGATATTTAAAAGTAACCCATTGCATTTATATTTTTGTGTTAAGAAGAAAGCCATGCATATTTGACATTTTATATATGTGGGATACATAAAAGAATTTACTACATTCGTGACAGCCTTGTAAACCAAATTTGAAATGTGTATTAAATTGGAATTATGATTTCAAAGTGAAATCTTATTAAGTTATTTTAAGTATTGAAACATTTAAACCCTTAAACTTGAATTTTTATAAATTCATATAATATATATATATAAAATTAGTTCCAAAACAGATTTGTTTGGTAGGTCAGACAGCTAAATTACTAAAAATGGACACATGTGAGATGATACATCTGTTAACACTGCTTGATGCAGGGACTGTCAGCCCACACCAGATGCTCCTCAGTTATGTCCCCAGGTACTACATGTCCCATCTACACAATGAGACCTCACTAAGAGAAAGCCTGTTTGGAAAGCAACCTGTCTTCTCTAGATCCTGTTCTCTATACCCAGACCAGAATCCTATGGCCTCTAAGTCCTCTCTTTCTTTCCTAGAACAGCATCTCACTTCAAGAACTCATGGATAAAGAGAGGGGAGCTATAATAGATTAATTTAAAATGCTGAAATTAAAATGCTGAAATTATACTGAGAGTTTCTAATATAGCATCTTATTTGTGTGTATTGCTATCCTCTTTGTGCTGCTTATAATGCAGGGAAGCTGCTACAAATGTGATACAGGACACAAGTGCATTTGAAGGACCTGTATCTACCTGCAAATTGATTTTATTGACTGTTTACAGAAAGTGGGATACTCTTATGTCTTAGTTGTAGTGTGCCTTTTTTCTGGATGGCTCCGAGCTTTCCTCTGCAGTAAGGATGATGCTATAACCATTGCTTTATTTTTTAATTGTTCCAGGAATTCATTCTTTCCTGACATGAACTTCCTCTGAACATGAACTCTGGCAAGGTTTTTGTTTTATGGGACAAAATTTATAACATATACTTAAAGATGGAAAAATCAAATGACAAACACATATTCTTTACCACTCTCAAAGCTCTGACAAAGTAGAAACAAAATAAAATCTGCAGCATTAAGCAAGGACATACCATGAAACAGGCCTTCAGTACCTAAGGCCCTTCAAATTATGCTGGACTTGTGAGCTGCAAGTCACAATTCAACCTACACACAACTGCCCTTCAGCTATTAGTGCAGCACTTTCACTCAAATGTTGAAGGATACATTGCAGTCTTATAGTCAAGGGCAAATGTCTACATTTTCTTTCAGAATGTGTGATAGCTTTCAGACCAGCACTGGACTCCACACCAAGATATCCATGTCCACCAGAAGATTAGGCCCATACAAAGAAATTCCAGAGCAGAAACCATCTCAAACTCAGAGATGCCAGGTCCTATGCAGTTCTCTAGACCCACCCTATCTTAGTCATTTCAGGCTGCTATCACAGAATATACCATAAGCTAGGTGGCTTAAATATTTCTTACAGTTCCAGAGGCTGGGATGTCCAAGATCAAGTTTCCAGCAGATTTTATGTCTGGTGAGGACCTGCTTTCTAGTTCATAGATGGTCCTCTTCTTGCTGTGTCCTCGCATGGTGAAAGGGGGTGAGGGAGTTCTCTGTGGTCTCTTTTATAAAGACACTAATTCCATTCATAGGGGCTTCACCTTTGTGAACTGACCATCTTTCAAAAGGCCAATGTGCAAAAAAAAAAACTATATATAAAATCTTGGGGGTTAGGTTTCAACACAAGTACTTTAAGGAAGAAACGAACATTTAGTCTATGACACACCCACACAGCTGTGTGAACTTCAGACCACCCAATAGAAACACACACCTAATTACAAGTCTGCCTTACCTGTGAACCACAGAGTCAAGGACTCAAGTCACAAGTTCATTAAAATAGGGCAAACCTAAATCCTCTGCAAAACACAAACACAACTTAAGATCTCAAAACTTTGATGGGAACTCCTAGGTTTCCAAAGCTCATGGCATCTTTAGCCTAGAAGGGAACAGGGGGTTATTTTTGGCATCCACAAGTCACTGTGGACCACAATGAAGTTTCAAAGAAGTACATGGGTAGAAAATCTCAGCAGTAACTATATAAACTTGGAAACAACTCAGCTAATTAATACCAAACAGAGTCTTCTTAATTATATTCACTTACCTTGCTTACTACTGTAGTTTGCCATCACGCACCATGAAAGGCTTCCTTTCTTGCCTCTCACCTTGTTCTTCTCTATGGAATGTCTTTTATGGTGATGGGGAGCAAGTGTAATCTTTGGCAAAGCATATTCATAGCCAAGATAATGTATAGATAAAAATATGTAGACTTGAAATCCACAGAGGATAGAATATGAGGAAGAAATAAGCTCCTTCATTAAAAGGCATTGTCTCATGATAGTAATTAAAAGAGAAAAAAGTGCCAGCAAAATGCTAAATCTCTTATATTTCACTAGACAAACACAGTGACCCCCCTCCTTTCAAATGAATGTTACCAGTACCTTTTTTTAAATAGCTTTTTGGAAGTTTGCTAACTTATGACTACTTCTTACATCCTGTTGAATGTCACCATCTGGTCTCACCATCTCCATCCGAAGATCACAAAGGATTCTCATCCCTGATATCACAAAACAATTCTTGTACTCATATATAAATAACAGCCTGTGATTTCATTGTAAAGTTCAGGGCCGTGGTGGACCTCAGTCTCTGGCTTGTGAGTACTTCTCTACTTCCTTCATGTAATGCACTTATTATAAACAGCAAAGACTTAATTAAAAATTCTGAATCTGTACTCCTTTTTCCACAACAATTTAAAATTAAGAAAGCTATATTTTATGCACACCTGAATTTGAGACTAAGATTTATTGCTGCTGCAGGTGCACATGAACAGAATTTCTGAAGATGGGAGCATGAGGCAATTCCTACTGGCAGATTATATAAGAACCAGGATTCCAAGTCTAAAGAAAGCAAGGTGAGAAGGGAGAGTCAAGACAGACACACAATGCACACAAAGCAAGGCATGGTGCAGGCAGTTAGAAGGTTTATTTCCCTTAACTAATGAATGAAGTACATTTGTAAATGCTTTCTGCAGACCTGGGCAAGACTTGGGTCAAGACTTGGGTCAAGACTTGGGGATGATTTGGGCATGCTTTACAAATGTTTGTTTAACATTAATTTAGTGGGGGTGGGAAAATTTGATTTTCTATTAATAAAAATAGTCATTTATTAATTTACTCTCACTGACTGAGGCTATTTTGGCAGCACGTTTTCTACTTTTCTTCATTCCTGATCTTTATTTTTTTTTGTAAATTTCTGAACCAAACGATTTCTCAAGAGTCATATTAAAAGGTTTAAAGTTTAGTTAAGAAATCTCTTATAGCTATTATCAGAACTATGATGTGATTAGATGTCAGAATTTCAGCTGACTATGACTGTAAAGTGAGTTTGTTTGTGGTGGTGTTGTTTGTTTGGTTTTTCTTTTAATTTTTGCTTGAGGATGTTGTCTACTTTGGAAGAAGCAGAACCAATTTTCATGTTACTAGTTATGAAGTTGTGTATGGAAACCTGAATAAACTGTCACTCTACTGCCCGTTTATCCCAGTAATATTTTAGAATTTGCCTACATTGGCACCATGGAAAGCCTTCCAGCTGGGTGTCTCTTAATTGAATGCCTATCCTGGGTAGGGGGAGAATGTCTTGTGGGATACTGCTCAGTAGCAAACATTTCATCTCCCAGATTGACCTGGTGGAAAAACTAAATGTTCTAGCCCATTTCTGTGGTGGGAGATTGGTTTCCATGACTGCCCCTCTGATTGGTGTCTCTCCCAGTGGATTAGCTTCTGGGGTTGACAGTGGCATTACTATATACCCAGGACCTCCTTCAGTCTGTAGTCTGGCCTCCTATACGAACAGTGGTGCTTCATGAGGAGTAAAGATGGAGTTATTTAAGAGTGAAGGGAAGGCTTGCCATGGACCAAGCGTGGAAGAAGGATAGAAGGTGATAGATGCACATAGAGGAAGCAGGTTAGAGTAGAAAGGAAGACTTCTGTCCAAAGGCAAATTTATTTAGCCTAACCCGTTTAGTCTAGGCACATATAGTAATTCTCACCTGTCCTCTTCACAGTGTCACTTGGGTATTTGG